>NC_051159.1:72204454-72325406 GCF_013339745.2 Dermacentor silvarum
TGATGCCTTGGAGAGCGATTGTCTTTTTGCATCAAATTTAGCACAATCAGACATAATGAGCGCTTTAAGTAGGGGACATGGCTTTTGAAATTGAATTGATCATTCTCTAATACTCTTAATTCCGGTGTCTCCGAATGGTGAAAAGCACGAACTATTGCCTTAAACGTTGACATAGAAAGGCCCCATTCACTGTTGTTCGTGCCCTCATTAGGCCCCTCTTGTAGGCGCATACCACCAAGTGTGCCGGCGGGGAAGTGTTCCCTGCGTGGAAAGAAGACTCGGTTAGCGTCGATCAAAGCAAATCACGTCTAACGAGGGTGGGTTATTTCATGCAGCTTTCTCTAACTGTTGGCGCCCACATGAAACACAGCCGATCGAGGTAAAATCGGTGATGGAGGCGCCATATCGAGCTGCGCTAATTGACGCCCTAATGGTAATTACGCTCTTTAAATATGCTCAAAGCAACAGAGTTAAAAGGGGGGAGGGGGAGGGGGAGGCAGCGGGAAGTATGGGGGAACGAGAGAGGTCCAGTGTCAGAAAGAAGGACTCTGGTTTCAATTCTGGTCATTACTGTACTCGTAATGAGTCCTGTTGTGGTCCTTGTTGTTCGTTGTTTATTAGCTGGGATAGAAAGGTAAGTTTGGCTGCTGATTACCGAGATATCCCGAAATTACAGCTAAAGGAAACCTGTAAACAACGGATAAACTAAGGAAAACATGACATACGAAGAACCTTATACATTGACTATAAAAAAGCTTGCAAAAACTACATACAGAGATCAGGAGGAAAACAGATTTACCTACGTACAACTATAATGTACGATATTTACTTGACAGCGATTAGAACGAGAAACAAGCAAATGGCGTAACTCTCTCATTCACGTAAATGACCGCCATCACACTTAGCTAAATTTTTCCTTGGTGAATTTTTTCTTCACTCCGCACAGACACATTTGAAAAAGTGCATTTCTGGTTTTGCTCTTCGCGCGTGTACAAGGCTAAGTGATAGCGTTGACACGTGTACTTAAGGCCCCCAAAATTGGTCATGCCACATTCATGCTGAGAATGTGGATAAATCGGCCCATTTATCCATTATTTCTGCTGCGGTCATCGTTGTACGCGGAGGTGGCGTGCATCGAAAGTATTTTATGTTTTTTAGTGCTGCTTCTTACTAATGAGCATGTGAAATGGCGGTGTGGAGAAAGCGACCGATCACTATAGAGTCAGCAGCACAGTGAAGCAGGCCTCCCCTGCATTGTTCGATTGTACAGGAGACGTCCGCGGCGTGCATGAGTTAACCAGACAATGCCGATGCGACACAGGATGCGATAAAGGGGCGCTTGCTATGGCCGCCTCAGACACGTCGCACTATGAATAAGCTTGGCACAAGTGCACCACAGTACTCATAATAATGGACGCTCACCTGTTTTAGTCATGATTGCTATTTTCTACATTTACTTGTTTTTAATGCAAAGCGTTATATAGGAAGCTCTCAGCAAGGTCACGCAAGGTAAGGCAATTTTCAGTTTTTCTAAAAACCATAGAACATCAATTTTCCGCTTACAAATCGTGCAAAATAATGCTACCGTATTAATACTCATAATTACCAGCAACCGGATAGCTCACACTTAGTCTGGTTTCCGGCTCATCAGGGCCACTCGGTCAGCCCCAATGGCTGCAATCCTAACGAGCAAGCTCACTCTGCTGTGCGAGATCTCACATGCCGCGCATCAGATCGGGAACTGGTCCAGGATGACTGTGGCTCCTACAAAGACCCACTTAGCACTTTTCACGAAATCACCTCACACTATAAGGACGGCAGGAGGTTTTTTTCCTTCCCCTTATTAGAAGCTGAACAGAGCTCAGGCAGTCACATTAAGAATGCTTCAAACTAAATCTTATCCTACACCTTTAGTGCTTAACAAAATTGACCAGGAGTTTCCCGCGGAATGTAAAAGTTTTGGAGACACTCTGTGTCTATTTGATCATATGTTCTGGCTGTGCCCCAACCAAAGGGCTTCGGACCTCAACAGTGAGGAGGACTGGAGTCGACGCATATCCAGCGAAGTCCTCCAAGATCAACTCCTGGCCGTCCGGAGAGCTCACGACACCGGGAAAGCCTTTGGCCTACCGGTGCCTACGTGGGCAGAGCCACCGACTTAGCCTGGGGGCTTTTGCCCTCGGGCCCTAGTTTCTCTGGACCAAAATAAAGTTCTTGCCATGCCATGCCATGCCATCTTAAACTAGGTCTCATAAGGCATATTATATCCAAAAATTACAAGGATAATGGAGTAGTATATAATGAAATTTAAAATAAAACTGAATTTCTTGGTTTTGTAAGGAGTGTGAAGTCCTAAGCAAACTTTAGGAGTTTGAAAATCGCCAATCTGCATTATCAATGTATTAAGGGCTCATTTAGGTTGAGTCCCGTGAGCATTCGGTAAATTGGGTCTGCGCGGTCTTCTGGGAACAAAGGTAACGTCATCCGCAAGAAAGGCCGAAACTCCGACCACTTAACGCGCAACAGACGCGCACCTGGCACGGAGGCACGCGCTCATTGGTGCAATGATTGGACACCGGGCTCTAGTCCACAGCTGCTCCTCCTCTCGAGCTGCAAACATGCCTCAACCAGAGGTCAGCGCTGCTTCAACGTCATGTGCCAGAACACTAAGGAAAATTCATTCCTACCCTAACCTAACGGAAGAAGAGATGCAAGAACGTTTAGTTCGCAAACGCGCAAATAAGGAGCTACTATATAATGCTTCGCGCCACGATTATGCCCCTTAACGGAGTTTCCGCCACATGTTTTTACAGTTTATAGCTGAAGCAGAATTCTACGTATTCCGTGGGCGTGTTTCTCCATCGGGGACTATACTACAGGTCTCGCAAAAAAAAGTCCCTTTCCTTCAAAAATGAAACGTGAATAAATCATTAACATATCGTGCAGAATTCATCTTGCCTCTGCTGAAGGTTGAGTTATTTTCCGTTATCACCCCTGGCTTAATTCTGACTTGAAACGGTGATGTATTGGCGCATACCTTCTTCTTTTGAGCACGAAGTCCATTCTCGGTAACGGCGGTCGCATTCGATAGAGGCTGAATACAGAAGCGCTTTTTTAGAGTGCGTACTAAACAATCTCAAGCGCCTTAAGTTAATCCAGATATGCTCACTAGACTGTGTTGCGTACCCGTGTGTTTTTGCGACTCAAGCTCATGTGGCGAAACCTTCAAACACCATCTCTCTCTCGGCCCAAAATATATCGAGGACAAGCAAGTGCTGTTCTACACGCATTACTGACTGCTTGACGATTTACACGGCGGGTATGGGCACACTGACGCTCCTTCTTGCTTCTCATCTTTCTTTTCCTCTCCCCCACATTTAGAGTTACTGAGTAGGAGTGACCATGGTTATCCTCACTGCCTTTGATTAATCTCTCTTCACTGTATGGGCTGTAATTCGCTGTCTGCAGAGATGTTAGTGCAGTGTTCCCAAAGGGAGTATGCGCGGAAAGATGTCTAAGCTGCTCCAGTTTCGAGTGTCTACGGTCCTACATGATAGACCAAGGAAGTTGTGTACTAGCCTACTTTGTTTGTGTTATTTACGTTTTTCTTGCTTTTCTTCTTTCTCTTGTTATTTTTGCCCCTCTCCCCACCTGCTGATTAGCCAACCAGAACCACCTTTGATTAAGGTCCCTGCTTCTCTGTATATCGTTCATTTATCTCTGCTGTTTAAGGTCTACAATTTTACTTATAGTGACTGTTTTTTTTTTAATAATGAACCGATGTCCTGCTGCAGCTCGACCAGATTAAAAACGCGGCAGTTTGTCTGTACCGAAAGAACGAGTGAAGCCACCACTCCGTTCCTCTAACTAGGACAAGCAGTCGAAGCAAGAGCACAGAAAAGAGTCGTTTAGCCGAACGAAGCACTCTGAAGTGCTCCTGGCCGTGGTGGGACGTGTCCTGATTGGCGCAGATTCGAGCCGGTGATGGATGGCCCTGGGGTTCGTGATGAAGGGGCCACCTGAATGACGACCCTGGGGGTGCGAGCGCGGGGTAATCCGAATGGACGACAGAGGCCGGAACGGAAGTGAGGGGTCGATCGATAACGGTGACCGCTAGAGCTTTCAGGGCGAGCCTTGAAAGAGTGTACAACCCGTATCATTACGGATTTGGGACTTGTTTGGGAAGTTGTGTGTAGGCGAAACGCGCACGCGCTACCAGTTCCCACGAATCGGACACGTTGGAGTGAACGCCGTGACTCTCGCGAGCTAATACGCGTTTTCTCAGAGTTAGCGGTTTCTTTCATTTTTTTTGTCTTTTTGTCTTTCTGCAAGAATGAGACTGTCGGGTCAATCGCAAAAGAAAATTTACCAAAGTAACGCTGAATTTATAGGTAAACTGGTTTTTCGATTAAATCGTGTCTCTGCAGTGGTGTTCGGGAGACGTTGACCTGCGGTTAGAATTCAAGTGTTCGTTATTGTTATGTATACAGCTGGGTTAATCTGTAAACATTCACAAAGTAGAGGTACTGTGCTAATGCACCTTACGCGCACTGCGTTAATTTATTTATTTAGACAGGACAGCCATTATACCGATATTCGAGACGTGTTCACGGCTTCGGTGCTCGGCCGCCACCTCCGTGCTGTCGTCACATGGGCGGCCCGCGCGCCGTATTTCGGACGTCATCTGATCTGCTGAGTTATGACGCTTGAAATGGTGAAGGTAGACGCAGCATGGAACAATCGTTTCGCGAATGTGATCGTGAGTGCTTACTGTCATCGAGTGAAATATTTTTCTGAGCTCTTCGGGCACATTCCATCATCCTTATTTAGCTATTAAGCCCAAGTATACTGCAATATTCACGGCCGATAGAACTATAAGCTTCAACACTGTATGCTGTATTTTGGTATACTTTAAGCGCACGTAGTACTCTCTGTGTTATTGGCTTTCTCTGTATTTTCTGTGCAGCCTCAAAATTGTTGTCTTGTGTGCTCCTATTTTTTTAGAAGTGCGTAATAAAAAGAAAACGGTGTAGTTTTGTGGTCATCCTGGCACCTTTGTGAAATAGAAATAACATGTCTCTTGCTCTGAAATATATGGCTTCATATACAAGAGTTGAAAAAAAAAGAAAAAAAAAACTTGAAACGCATTCGGGTGGCACCACTGGCGTGATTGGCTACGAGCCTGAATCATCTGAGGTGCTCTGGTATTATATTTAGATTGAATCATATTTAGACTGGACTATGGTTATGGCACGTCGGCCATTGTAGCTAGTAGGAGGCCTTTTCGGTCATGCCGTCGATGCCATACATCTGCGGACGCTCTCCGTCAGTTTTCGTTTTCGAATTTCTCACTGCTCTGAAAAGCTGACCAGCATTCCGTTGAGGCAGTTCACTAGCTCATTTTGATACTGATACTTCTACTTTGGTACACCGAATTTGAGAGAGCAGCTAAAGGCGGTACAGACTACCGAACCTAGCGTTTAATGTGCTACGCTTGTCTTAGCTGCATTGAAAAGGCCCTACTTCATCAGAATGGTTTTAGTTTTTCTATTTATATTGGCTTACTTCACAATTAGATACCATGCGGTTTAATAAAACCATTCCTGTAGACATTGAAACGAGAAAGCAAAATAACAGAAATACTGGCCTAGAAAATACGATAGGCTCGCTGATATTTGTGGTTAATCAATCTCGTTTTGGCCTTCGTTGTCCCGCGCTCTTCATATATATGTTTACAGGCGCACACACGTACTCACAAACTGTGGGAATAAAGCTTGCCAGAGCGAAGTGAAAAAAAAAAAAAAAAAGATAGGAAAGTGTATCACCTGGGTTCCCCATGTCGTCAGTGGGGGACAGGTGACCGCCTGAAACAACGGAACGTGCTGCACAGGGCAGAGATGAAGCGGTAATGGTTCTCCCGTGTCGTCCACGTTGATTTCCCAAGGCGGGGCCCATTTGCCCCGCGGCCAGATTCAATTAGCTACTCCTGCCCGCCGTCGCATCCGCAGCTCTCTGGAGTGCGGAACCACTGGGCTGTCTCGTACGGCCAGCGTCACCCCGTGGAGTATTCAAAACAGCCGCTAGCACAGCCACGCACTCGCCTCTTAACCTCTCGCACGGCTTAATTAATCGAAAGGTCCCGCAAGTCTCCTGTCCAACCCGCCACTGTGCGCAAACTCGCTGCAGCTTTCCAAACGCGCTGCTCGCATTTTTCCAGCGTTTTAGAGCAGCCAACGCTGCATACGTAAGGCTGCGCTTCGGAAATAGGGGGCAACCTTTGAAAACCCATTTACCTGGCCAATTCATCGAGTTGGAAAAATATTTTTCCCCACACAAAAAGAATTTAAAGTGAGGTGCACTTTCGCTATATATACTATGATACTACAGGCCAATTGCGCCCCGTTCTTTTGTCGTTCATTTCGGCGGTAATAAACGTGTACAAAAACGGGTAAATTGTTCACTGTGCGTGCAACAAATGGGGCACGTAGTCATGACCACTGAGCTAATTGCTAAGGTGCGTAATTACGGAAGATTGCATTGGACTCTCGTGGATATGAAAGCAATATAAAGCAACAAAAAATCTACAGACATCTGTGTTCCCGCCGGCTCTGAACTGATTTACTGCAAGAACAGCAAACTTTCACAGTTGAGAGCTTGCTATCATTCTCAATAAGGCACTTAGTTGCGATGCTGACAGCATCATTCTCGTTCGCTACAGTATTGCTTTTGCAGCATTCGAAATAAGTGCACATAGGCTACTATTCAGACACTGTGCGGCGCGCGAATCTGCGCAAAAATTACCGAGCGCCTAAGCTTAGCCCTAAGAAATGAACACGGCGCGCGGAAGCGGACATCATAAAAAAGAAATATGGTGAACCGAGCGCTGTTAGTGTAGCGCTCATTACAGCGACCATATTTCTAATGCATAACAATTAGAAATTTTAGAGAAAATAATACATTTTGCTGGGCGAGATTTGCAACAAGCGTCGGCAAAACACATAACGATGCCGGACCATTTAGCAGTGTAATTAACGAATATTCGCCAATTGTCTATTTATTATCAGCGCTATGCCCCCATTGTCAGTACGACGTTTGTAGCAAATGACAAGCTCATCAAAATTACACAGTAAGTGAAATAACAAATGTAATGCACATGAACGACAGCGTTATCGGCAATCCCATTTTCAATTATATGGACACTGCAAGCGCATTTCTGCCGTCGCCTTCGCCGTGATGTTCCGTACGAAGTCCAAACACGATAACATCGTCGCAGCGCGCCGTACGCTGTATGTGCCCGTGACAGCTCGCGAGGGTCAGCCGACGGTCGCGGCTCAATCGCGCGCGCGCGAGGGAGGGAGGGAGGAAGGCGAGGCGGCAGCGCGCAGTCTTCTTTCGCGCGCCATGCATGGGGGGGGTGCAGGCCTTTTCTACTCTGGTAGCTGCTGCTTACGGCGCGGCCGCGTGAGAGCGATCTGCGACGTGCACTAAGTGCGCGCCCGGGCGGGCCTCATCTTCAAAGCGATCTGCGATGCGGACAAAGCACGCCACGCCGAGTGCGGATAGGTTCGTTTGCGCTGTGCTATCGACGTTTAGTTCGCGTTGAAGCGAGAGACATCACGAGGTCAGTTCGCTCGCTGCTTTTGCCGCGCTTCCCAACTTCAGCGTTCTGACAGCGAGTTTCCGCGGTCATCTAGGGAGGTGTGTTCATGTTTACCTGCGCGCGCGTGACAACGTGCTTGTTCATCTAGTTAGCGAATAAATCTAATATCCTTACTTCATGCATTTGTCTACTAATTTGCTATCGCAATCGATGCTTGGCCTTGGGGCGTAACTGCGGCATTATTTTTCTATTTGCTTAGCGGTACATCAAATACCTGAACAAATGGGGTGTCGCATGATGGTTGGGCAGGTTACAGTAGTTTTCACAGATGTGAAAAGAACTGTATAAAACCAGTATCTATCTATATATATATATATATATATATATATATATATATATATATATGTATTGTAAAGACGAAGTGAACTAGGGCTCGCGCGCTCGGAAAGCGGGCGCTAGCAGGGAAGACGACGGGGCAGAAATAGAACAGCCGGCCCAGGAACGGGTGCTGTCTCTGTTCTTTTACAATGGCGCAGTCGACGAAATCCCAGTCTTAAGGCGCTCCAGCCAGAAGCACCGCGCTCCGGAGGCCTTGCGTCCTCCGGCATCTCGCCGTCCAGGGTCCTTCTGGCGAGGGAACGCCGTCGACGCTTCCCTTGTCATGGATGCCGCATCTGGGACTACCTGGATATCCGAGCCTCCAAGGCATGCCGTTCACGCTGCCTTGGACATAGATCCTCGCCGTCGTGGGTGCCTCCTGCGGCCAGGGAACGCCGTCCACACTTCCCGTGCTCTGGATCACTGCCCCATGAAATCATCGGAATCTCAGCCAGCAAGGATGCCGTCCACGCTTCCTCGGTTATGGATGCAGCCACCCTACCACCGTCGCAATCAACCACCGCACCGCGCCGGTACGGCGTCCAAGCCTCCTTGGCGGCTCTAAGGCAGGACTCTACTTGTGATGTCTTCCAAACTATCGCCAAGCTGACACAACAGCTCGAGATTATGACGAACACCTTCGCATCCGTCAGCGGTTTCGCGGTTGCACCTCACACTGAGACAGCGCTTCGGCCCCTCCGTCTTGGACCAGTCCTGCCTGGGAACGCCGTCCATGCTTCCCTTGGGGAGAATATCATGCCCGGCACTTCTTCGACTCCTCAGCCACCAAGGTATGCTGTCCCTGCTTCCTGGGTGGTAGAACCGGCAGTCGCGACTACCACAACAACCGCACTGTCAGTGGACACCGGCCCTGGTTCCTCGGGAAGCTGGACAAGCAACCTGGCAGAGATGAGGCGCTGCGACTTCCAGCAGCCGGCTTGCGTAAAAATGCCGCCGTTTCACGGCTTTCAAGATGACGTCATCTTTTGGATTCACAGCATCAATGCCTTGGGTAATCGTCAGGCCTGGCCAGACCACACGATGGCTGGTTGCAGTGAAACGACTTTGCGGTGCCGCCAAGGCATAGGACAACTACGCAGGCATCAAACAGGGGTCCTGGCCTGAATGGAGCGCAGCTCTGATAGCTGCTTTCAGCCCGCTTCCTAGTGCCAGCGGCTAGTCCGACCGGCGCCTTTCTTCTCACGGCGCGCCTGAGAGATACAGCCTCGACGCTGCGGCAGGTGTACCCTGCGTCACTCCGGCAGAAATTTCCGCTGGGTGCCCTGACACAGCAGCCGGCTCACTGGGTGTCGCCGTCGGCTTCATCCCAGATGGTGGGAAGTGCGTGGCGACCACCGCTCCTGCGTCGACCCACCACCGGGCGGCGCATCACTAACCGACACCACCGGCTCCACCACAATCTGACCACGCCGCAAGCCACCACTGCTGCTTGGACTTGGCACTCTACACCAGCCGAGCTGCTACGGCGGCAACACAGTGAAGCTCGGGAGTTGCACCAATGTAATGAAATTAATTAGTAATGAAAGGACAAGCTAAAATGGTTTATTTAGCATATCGGTTGAGATTAAAGCAGCTGATTTTGCGCCAGCGCTTTGTATCTCCTCCTGAGAAACCACCCCTCTAACAAAACGTGACGGAGGAGTGTACATACTGCGTAGAAAGTTGGATGGGAAATTTGAGGCTTTTTCCAAATTGAGCCGCAGCTAATAAGATAGTTTCAGCTATAGGATCCTAAACCAAGGCCAAGCGTCTGATAAAGCGAACGCCTCATTAGCCAGAACCAATGGTGCTCGCATCTAAATGCAAATTTTGAAGACTGCTATGCCTTTCGCCCCATATGCACTGAAAAGACGAGAGTTCTCTAAACGGCGCTGCCCCTGTGGGCCCTTCGCAACCGGTGACCCTCGTGAAGAGCCCCTTGTGTGTTGGCTCCTCCCGTGCCGACCACACTGATCTCGGGGATAATTACCTTCCTTGGGGAGGTGGTGGAAGAAAGGGAAATGAAGGTTTGGGGGGGGGGGGGGGCGAGACGGTGTAGAGGTCAACAACCCTCATCTCGTTTACGAGAAAGGCGTTTTGCAAATGGCAGTGGTCTTCGGCGTAATTCAAAACGGGAGAATTTCACCACGTAAAGGGTGCACAATTGCATGGACCACATGTGTTCGCGTCTTCGCATATGGGGCTCTGTGCACATGATCGCGCACGAAAGAGACAGAGAAGAGAGCAAAAACAGCTCTGAATTTGCAGTTTTTCTTTTTCTTTTTTGAATGCCGTGCGAAATACGCGGAGCGAAACAGCCGCGGCAATCCGAGCATAATTAATAACCTCAGAGACGATTGTCTGGGCAACCTTATCCTTCGTATGTTTCGGTTATTCTTTCCCGGCCGCTTTTGTGGCCGCTTGCACGCTTCCGACGCTGCTTTAAATTTTCTGTTTCCCTCCCTTCCGTTTCCTCTCCTTCTTGATGCTCACGGTAATTCTTTCCCCTCGATCATCCATATATGCTGTTGTCTTCAAGAGGGAAATTCAGTTCCAGTCGTGCAAAAAAACAAGACTAATATTTGGTTGTTTAGTGCTGAAATTGCACGGTGCTTAATACATGGTACTGCGTCTCATGCCTGCTAAAAGCAAAATATCGTGCATGACGTTCCTGGAGAAACGAAATGCATTACATGCAACGTGAGGTTCCGTTGGATTATCATTGGACAAAGTTTAATGTCACGCTGAGCGAAGAGAGAGAGACGAAGAGGGAAAGATGGGGATGTTAATCAAGGACGTGCCCGGTTGGCTGCCCTACACTTGGAGAGGGTGAAATGGGAAGGATAGATAAAGAGCGAGAAGAAAAATACTAAAGAGTCAGTCGCAGGGGAATGTCCGCTTTCACAAATGTTCCTGCAGTCCAGTAGCCTTCAAGAAGTGTAGAAGGGCTTTTGTGGCCTTGCGCATGCAAGAATGCATAGGCCAGAAGATTAGAAGAAGAAGAGCCGAGCGGAGTAGACGTGCTTCGCATTGGCTCTGTCGACTTTCCTTATTCTTGCAAGAAATTCACATCGGAGGACCAAAGTGTTTGTCAGAAGGCCTTCCTGAAGTCATCCGGAACCCCCATGAGAAGTTTGAAGACCGTGAGTGCATATTATTTTGCGCTTTTGGACTTTGAAGTTCTCCGGGGCGGCGCTGCCGTGTTAAGCCTGACGCCGCCGTACGTGGCAGCGAGGAGGTAGGCGAGGCGTTCCGCCGCCTTTGCCGCCGCTCGCTCGCTTGCTACGGTTTCTCGACGCTCACTATGGCGCACATCGCTGGATCCCAGCCGGTCGCTTCTACTTCTACCGGAGGGAGTGGAGATGGTGCTGTTATTACAGCCCCACCCGCCCCCGGTGCTATTGTACAAGCTACCGCCGGGCCTTCGTCGCAAGAAACCACTGCCATGGACTTCCAAGACATCTCGGAAGATCGCCATGACGACTCTGCCATTATGGATGAGGACCTTTCGCAAGGGACGCCATCGGAATGTCCTTATTCCAATTGGTCTCTACACCTCAAGCGAAGAACGAAGAAGAAGCTCGCCAGAGGCGAGCAAGTACGCGTGGCAGGCAGGGTGATCTCTCCGGTATCACCCTCCTCAACCACCGCGTTTTCATCAACATCCTACGCAGCTGCAAGCACTGGGGCATCAAAGAAGCCTTCTTTTAAGAAGAGGCGACGACTCCCCCCCCCTGCCACGTAGCGACTTCAAAATCATCATCCGGCCCAAGAAAGGCCTTCAGGTGAAGAGCTTCACCAACCACCAAATCTCGAAAGCCGTCTCGGCCGCCTGCGGAGGAAAAGTTGACGATTCGCATTTCCTCGTGCGCTTGAGACCCGGTTCCAACATAATCATTGTTAGTACCCCAGATCAGGAGGTCGCCGATATTGCGCGCAAGATCGGCAACCTTCGTAAAGGCGGCAACCTTTACGAAGTTAACTCTTACGTTGCGGCACCGGACGGAGTGGCCCGGGGCGTCATTCATGGAATCGACCCGGATACCCCGCCCGAGGAGCTTATGACCCACCTAAGGGTGAGGACCCAAGGCGTGGAAATCGTGCAAGCCCGCATGCTGGGAAAGACCAAGACGGCCGTGATCACGTTCAGCTCTCACGTAGTTCCACGATACGTCTACTACTACGGAGGGGAGACCGAGTGCCACCCCTACAAGCCCACAAAACAAATCTGCTACGTGTGCCAGCGCATGGGACACCGATCGGACGTTTGTCCTACCCCGAACATCAAGATATGTCTAGCTTGCGGGACGCACGACCCCACGGACGACCACGAGTGCTCGCTCAAGTGCGCAGTCTGCGGCGAAGCCCATGCCACGGGGTCTCGCGAGTGCAAGCAAAGGCTGAAAAACAACAGTACTACCACCAAAAAGCATCCTCCGCCCGGAAGGTGGACGGAAGACTACGACAATGGTGGAGGAAGGACAAGGCGAAGCCACCTGCGGTGGTTCAGCTCGGAGTCGTCGGCGAACCGTTCGAGGTCCCGGGCCCAGTCCAGGTCGAGGTCCCGGTCCAGGTCGAGGTCCCGGTCCAGGTCGCGATCCCAGTCCCAGTCCAGGTCCAGGTCCCGATACCGCTCGGAGTGGCCAAAGCCAGGAGAGAAGCAAGGGCAGCGGCTGCCTTCTACCTCGTCATGCACGTCTAAGCAGAAAAACCATTCGGGCAAGAAGAAAGAAGCCAACAACAAGGTGAGCCGGAATCAGTCTAGTACCTCCTCCGCTCAAAATACCAGTGACAATAGTAACTGCTCCCCAGAATGTACGCGCATTAGGGAAGAAAATAAAAAACTCGAAGCTCAGGTTAATGACCTAAATCAACGCATGCAACACTTAGAAGCGATGCTAAGCAAAACGAACAACAACACACAGGCAGGGCCGCAAAGCGGAACGAAAGGCTACCAGCCCACCATTTCCATTCCTCCCCCCTCAAGAACCACCACGCCCTCCTCGCTCCCTGGTGCTGTCTCGGCAGCAGCAGGCCTGTCAAGTGTAGTCACCCTCGAAAGCATTTATGCTACGATGCAGCAGATGCTTTACCAGATGGGCGAATTGAACAATAAAGTCAAGGAGAACACACTAAGCAGTGAAGACCTTGAAAGAAGAATACGCAAGGTTGAGTTTGGCTCGCGCAAGCGGGTTGACGACGAGAACAACAACACACGCGTCAAGGCTTACAGGCGCATAAACAATACGGGTGACGTCAGCGACGCCGACAACTGCGACGGCGGCGGCATGAACGTCAGCAATGGCTAACACCACACGCAGCGCCCACGAACACCTCGAGATCTGGCAGTGGAATTGTCGCTCTTTCAACAAGAAGGCAAGTTCTCTCCAGCTCTTCATCCAAAACCACCCATACCCCCCCGACGTCATCTGCCTTCAAGAGGTCGGGAACCAGCCCATCAAGCTACGGGGTTACTACGTAATTAGACACGTGGGATCACCAAAGGTTGCGGTTTTAGTTCACAAAACGGTGACGGCCGTGGGACAACATTATCAACATCATGACATTAACCACGTGCTAGTGGAAGTCCTCCCGCAAAAGAGGGGTAGACGTAGCACTTTCATCTTGAATTTGTACAGTCCGCCGAGGGCTCAAAAGGACGACTTCCGCAACATCATTTACGACAGCGCGAGAGCCGCTGGCTGCAACCAGCTGGTAGTGGTGGGCGATATGAACGCTAGACACACGGCTTGGGGCTACCAACAAGACACGCAGAAAGGGAGGTCGCTCATCGATGCGGTTGACCAGACGGGCCTCGAATTGATAACCAACCTCCTCCAACCAACCCGTGTAGGCAACAGTGTTAGTCGGGACACGTTTCCGGACCTGTCATTTATCAAAAACGTAAGAGAATACTCATGGACGCACCTGGGCGAAACACTGGGCAGCGATCACTACATCCTCAGCATCTCGGTGTCCACCCCGAAACTCAAGAGAACAATTGGAGAAATTAGGCTCACGGACTGGGAGGCGTACAGGCAGTACCCCCCACCCGAAAGCGGTATAACGGACATAGCGGAATGGATGAAGCACCTCCGAGACGCCCACATCCAAACCACCAAAACCATCCAGCGCACGGTCGAGACACCCGAAGTCGACCGCCGGCTTTTACACCTGTGGGAAGCCCGTGAGGGCCTCCTCAAACGGTGGAAGCGACAGCGGTTAAACCGGAAACTCCGTCTACGAATCGCTCAAATAACAGAAGAAGCCAGAGATTACGCGACCGAGCTGACGCAGCAAAATTGGGTCCAGTTTTGCACCTCGCTCAAAGGTACCCTGAGTACGGCGAAGACGTGGGCCATCCTGCGTTGCCTGATCGAGCCCGACAAGGCCAAAGCGACAACCAGTCGGACACTTCAAGAAATCGCTCACAAATTCCCCGGGAATGACCAGGATCTGATTGACACCCTAAAAACCAGATACCTGGGTAACGACCCCATACGACCCTGCCTCCTAAAATACGAAGGGGAACCAAGACCTGAACTGGACGCTCCGATCACGGAGGAAGAGGTGTATGCCGCGGCACGAGCCTCACAGCGCAACACTGCTCCCGGGGCTGACAAAATCACCAATGCCATGATTAGAAACCTGAGCCCGAAGCACATCCTGGACTTGACCGAATACCTAAACGAGGAACTCTGGAGCAAGGGCCACGTACCGAACGAGTGGAAACACGCGGAAGTCGTGACCATTCCCAAGCCAGGCAAGAAGCCCGCGATCGACGCCCTACGTCCCATCTCGCTGACTTCGTGCCTCGGCAAGCTGTACGAGAGGGTCATCGGAGCTCGCCTCCAACACTACATAGAGGACGGTGACCTCTTCCCGCACACCATGCTTGGCTTCAGGCCGGGACTTTCTGCGCAAGATGCTTTCCTAATCCTGAAGGAAGAAGTTCTCAAGGGCATCCCGAAGGGAGGAGAACACCTCCTGCTCGCACTCGACCTGAAAGGGGCCTTCGATAACATCTCTCACGAGGCCATTCTCAAGGGACTGAACGACATCAGCTGCGGAGAGCGCATCTTTAATTACGTCAAATCGTTCCTGACGGGCCGGACGGCAACCATCGGAATAGGCCAGACTCGATCGGATACGATCGACGTGCCGAACAAAGGAACGCCGCAAGGGGCGATAGTCTCCCCGATTCTCTTCAACATCGCGATGCTAGCGCTGACCAAAGAGCTGCGGAAGATCCCGGACCTCGGTTACGCCCTATACGCGGACGACATCACGCTCTGGGCCACCAAGGGCTCCCTCGCGCAAAAGGAGGCGACCCTTCAGGAGGCCGCGACGGCCGTGGAGAGATTTGCGGCAGCGAGCGGGATGCGTTGCGCACCCGAGAAGTCCGAGGTGATACGGGTTCACGGAGGAGGAATCTATAAGTCACCCGGCCCTATCGAACTCTATCTAGAGGACCACAAGATCACGGAAAGCAAAAAGACTAGGATTCTGGGTTTTTGGATCCAGAGCAACTTGAAAGCATCCCACACCATCCAAACCCTAAGGTCCACCACCAACCAGATCTCGCGGATTATCAAACGAATAACAAGAAGCCGCAAGGGCATGCGAGAAGAGGACACGCTCCGCCTCGTCCAGGCTCTGGTGATCAGCAGAGTAACGTTTAGCATGCCGTATCACTACGACTCGCTAAACAAATGCGATCAAGAACAAGTCGATGCCATCATCAGAGGCGCGTACAAAACGGCCCTGGGTCTCCCTGTTACCACCTCAAACGAGAGGTTAGCGGCTCTCGGCATCCACAACACCTTCGCTGAGCTGTCGGACGCGGTTATGGCTTCGCAAAAAGCCAGACTACAGAACACGGCGGCGGGCAGAGCCATCCTCCACCGGACCGGCACGGCCACGGAGCTTCGTGCCCTCGATGGGCAACGATCACTCCCGCCCGAGGTCAGAAGCAAGATCACGGCGAACCCCATACCAAAGCACATGAGTCATGAACTCCACGAAGGACGACGCAAGGCGCCGGTCAACAGACAGCGCCGACAATTCAAGAGTGACCCGTACGTACAGTACGTGGACGTGGCGGCGTACCCCGCAGGGGGCCTCTTCGCGGTAGCCGCCGTGAACGGGAGAGACAACTCCTTAACCCTCGCGGCCTCCGTCAGGGCAGAGCACCCAGCTGCGGCTGAGACCATAGCCGCAGCGCTAGTAATAAAACAACATGACAGGGTGGGCAGGGAAGTTCATGTCGTTACCGACTCGCAACAGGCCTGCCGAAACTTTACCAACGGACGAACACCGGTGCTGGCGGCTCAAATTCTAGGCCCGAGGCTACAAGAAACCCATCAAATCACTTGGACGCCGGGTCACGCGGGACTGGAGGGGAACGAAAGGGCGAACGCCTTAGCTCGAGCGCTAATTAACCGAGCGGGGCAAAACCAATCGTCTTATCAATCCCCTTCCTTTACCTTTGTGCCCCTGCCATCAAATTACTGCGACCGACTCGAAATCCAGCGACTCAACCGCAGGATTTATCCTCCCCCTCACAAAAATCTCAGCACTGAAGAGGCAATAGCCCTCAGACTTATCCAAACAAACACATTCCCAAACCTACACAGATACAGCAAAATATACCCACAAACATATCGCGGCATCTGCCCCTGGTGCGGCGACACACGCCCTACACTCTTTCACATCTCGTGGGGGTGCGGGGGCAAACCTCAACATTTAAAGACGCCTAACACGTCATTTGAGCGGTGGGAGGTACAGCTGACCGGCGGTACCCTGGCGGGACAACAAGCTCTCGTCCAGCAAGTACGTCGAGCAGCCATGGCCAGTGGAGTCCTGGAATGAGGACACCACCCACTCGTCCTCAAGATCAACGATCTGAATGGTCTAAATAAATGTTTTTCTCTCTCTCTCTCTCATAGGCCAGGGTCCCATGATCAATTCCTCCGAGAGCACTCTATTGTCTAACAGGCTGAATTTAGTTCGTAGAGGACGATAGAAGTATTCGTGCGATTGGGGCCTAATGGTTAGAACATCCGGCTGCAAGGCAGCAGCAGCACCCAGCTGCCATGGTAAGGGAAGTCACGGGAACGTTCCCAAAGAAAGCTTCGCCTTAAACTGTTTCGCGTAGAAAATCAGCATAGGCGACATGACCGGATACTCGCGAATAGGGTAGATATCTTATCTTGTCCACTGTAGTGTTTTTAGCATTGAGCTGCCACGCCACTCGTTAAACAACATATGGGCGAAGTAGCATACACTATTTCAGATACTCTACATGTCTTTACACCATGCGCCATTGCGAAGAACGTAGAGTAAACCGCACCAACTTGCCTAGCATGAAGTCTTTCTCAATGTATTCATGGTTCATTGTTCTGGCACCAGAATTTAGCTGAAATAACACAAATTAAGACAGAAAGAGAGAGAGAGAAATTGCAGGGAGGCTAACCTGATGCAAGTTTCCCGTTTGTTGCCCTGCCATTGGGGGAGGGCTGTGAAAGAGATGAAAGCGAGAGAAAGGTCAAGAAAGCACAAAATTAGAGGCGTTATTGAAACAGGCCAGTGGGTTACATGAAGCGCAATAACGGTTTCAAGACATTCTGATGCGATGTTAAGCCTCATCGATGCTGGATAACCCTTTCTTCCGAGAGGGGCCGGTCGTCCAACCAGTTGAGCACGACATAAAGCGATTGTCACTGCACACTGTATACTGCGCGCATCAACATAGAACAAAGCGTATTGTTTCCTCGTCGCCGCGGTGGCCATGGGCGGCGGTATCGGCCATCTCTGTTGAATGCGTAGGCACTGGTAAACGCGACGCACATCTACAGCCTACACGAAAAATTCAGAGCCCGTCCACTATGTGAAGATTGAAGCCCAGCGATGCTGTTGGCTTTCTTTAATTATATTGTTACGGGGTGTGTAGAAGGCGTTTATAGCAGGGAGCCGTGGGGCAAGTGGGTGCCGATACTACACGTCGTCCTTCTCTTCCTCGCTGCTCTCCTAATGTTGTTGCTGCTGATGCTGCGGCTCTACTAGCTCTGACGCGCTGTAACAATATTGCTAATTTGGTGGTTATCTTGAATGACTGAAAAGACACAACACATAACTTCGTTGAGTCCCCGCGCGCTCTATGCTGTATGTGCGAGTGAAAGCGAGATTATGCGACGACATTCATACTACCTTGCCCCATCGGCCGTAGCATGTTGGGCCGCTGCGGCCGATTATCCATTCGCGCTGTTGAGCGCACCAGCGCTCCTTGAAGGCGCGCTCATCCTATTCGGAGCGATCAACACGGGTTTTACCCATACCGGGTCCTAGGCGCAACCTGTGACGTCGCTAGGGAAATGGCTAGTCAAGAGAGAATGAGACACAGCTATTGGTTGGTAGACTATTACGTTTTATCACTGACGTTTCGACACGCATCGTCATAGACTAGCGTTTGGGCAACAGCGTTCATAGCTACAGCGTATTGTTATAACACTGTCTGTCTGAAAAACTTTATTGAAAGTACACGGAGGAAGTTTGAGGCGGCCCGGAGGGAGCCACCTCTCACACTCACTAGGTGGGCTCCTCATTACAGGAGCCCTTTTCCGGCCGCCGCGGCATGTGCTCGGTCGATCAGGGCCTTCTGGCTCGCCAGGTCGGAGCAGCCGAGCAGGGCATGCCTCCCAGTCCTCCCGGGTGGGGTTTGGTTTTGGGGTGATGTTCGGTGTTGATTGACATGCCCACACCATGTGGAAGATGTCCGAAGATAAATTGCGTGGCCGAATTGGTATAGTTGAGCAATTTATCGAAAAGTGAGGGCCGGATTGGGTTCGTGATTGATTTCGGAAGGGTCTGAAGGCGTTGCCCGGAGAGTGAGCGCGCGGGCAGCGGCGTCTGCCGTTTCGTTGCCTTCGAGGCCCACCCGCCGTGGTTGCTCAGTTAGCTAAGGCGTTGCGCTGCTGAGCACGAGGTCGCGGGATCGAATCCCGGCCGCGGCGGCCGCATTTCGATGGAGGCGAAATGCAAAAACGCCCGTGTGCTTGCGTTGTAGTGCACGTTAAAGAACCCCAGGTGGTCAAAATTAATCCGGAGTCCTCCACTACGGCGTGCCTCATAATCAGAACTGGTTTTGGCACGTAAAACACCAGAAAAGAAGAAGAAGAAGAAGCCTTCGAGGCCCATATGAGCAGGAGCCCATACGATCGTTCGCGACGCGGGGGCCCCGAGGTAGTCACTGTTGGGAAGGATGCGAGACGCGATGAGAGGAATGTACCCCTGTTCAATATTTCTGCAGGCCCCTCTAGAGTCGGTGATGATGATGCGTGAGTCCTGGTCGGCGGCGGCTAGCGCGATGGCGACTTCCTCCGCATGTGTGATATCTTGAGCTCTGAATGTTAGGCCATTGACCGCGACGCTTTCATGGACGACTGCGGCCGTGTACCACCCCCCATGGTGAGGGCCGGAGGCGTCCACGTAAAAGATTCCGTGTTTGTTCCCATAGTGGCGGGCCAGTGCCCCCGCCCGCGCAAGGCGCCTGCCACTGTGGTCGTCACGTGTCATGTTGGCCGGAAGAGGCCGCACGTGCAGGGCGTATCTCCAGACTCCGGGGATGTGTATGCGCTCTTCCGTCAGTGTTGGGTGCTGGATATGTAGTCGGGCTAATAGGCGGCGTCCCAAAGGCGTCTTTGAAAGTCTTGTATATTGCTTGGTCAAGTGTGCCTCCCGGAGCTCCGCGAAAGTGTTTACCATGCCCAGGCCAATGAGGCGGTGGTTGGACGTGGTTATCGGGAGATCGAGGGCACGCTTGTACATCTTCCTGAGAATCACCTCGAGGGCGTTCTCGTCATACTTGCGCAGGTGGAGGTAAGGAGTCGAGTAGAGGACTCGACTGGTCACGAATGCGTGCGCCAGCCGCAAGGCGTCTTTGCACCATAACCCCTCGCGTTTGTTGGAAACCCGGCGGACCATCCGGCCCACCTGGTCCCCCGCCTTACGCAATTTGGCTGTTGTCGTATCAACTCGTTTGTGTTTTGGATAAAGAGAGCAAGCACTGGAATCTCATAGTGTTCGGGTATCGGGCCGTTGGCCAGGAATAGTTCCATTTTGGTGGTGCACTTAGGCGATGGACGAATGTGCACAAATTCGGATTTGAATGGGGAGCACTGAAGGCCGTAGCGGCGGGCGTAGGCGTCCACGATCTCCGCCGCTTGCTGCAGGTTGGCCTCAATGTCTCCAACCGATCCGTGTTTGGCCCAGATGGTTATGTCGTCGGCGTACAGCGCGTGCTGGACGCCTTCGACCTTCGCCAGCTGAGCCGGAAGTTTCATCATGGCCAGATTGAAAAGTAACGGCGAGAGGACCGCGCTCTGTGGGGGTACCTCTCACTCCCAGTTAATAGGGGCCATGTTCTTCGTCTTGTATTCGGACTAAAGATTGTCGATCCGAGAGAAATTGCTTGACATGCTGGAATGTGTTATGTCCACAGTTGCTCTGGGAGAGATGTTGCAGAATAATTTCGTGTGTGACATTGTCGAAAGCCCCCTTCAAGTCTAGGGCGAGTATTGCCTTATTTTGAGGGGGTATTCGACAGGGTTGAGAATTTCTCGGTCGAGTTGAAGCAGAACATCCTGCGCGGACCGGTGTGGGCGCAAACCAAACATAGTGTCTGCGAATGCGTTTTGGTTTTCCAGAAACCGAGACAGCCTGTCTCGCACCATGGTCTCCATCAAGTTTCCCGCACAAGACGTCAGGGAGATGGGGCGGAGGTTGTCTGTGTTTATGGTTTTGCCGGGTTTTGGAATAAAAGTGACCAGAGCGGTCTTCCATTCGATTGGGAGGGGTGCCTCACCAAGCCAGATCGAGTTGATGAAAGCGAGGAGGGTATCGTAGGTGGGGTCGGGAAGATTGGCAAGCAGTTTCACGGTTATCTTGTCCCGTCTCGGTGCCGTTCCTCGTTTCATTTTAGCTAGGGCCGCCTTCAGGTCATGCAGCTGGAACAGCTAATCCAGTACCGCGTTCTCTGAACCTGCATACGAGTACACGGGCCCTCGGGGGTACTGTTGAGTGCAAAGGTACTGGTAAAGTAGTTTGTACGCTAATTTTGAGGTATCTCCATCGAAGCTATCAATAGCTCGTTGGAGATGTTTTTAAGTCTCGGCGCGTGTTTGAGTCGGGTCAATTAGGGCGCGGAAGAGGCGCCACTTGCTCCTGCTAGACATATATCTGGCCGCCGTGTTACAGCGGTCCACCCAGTTCGAGTCGGTGAGCTGGGCTGCGTACTCTGCCGCGTACTCTGTTGTAATTTTGAGCTTTCTATTATGTTTTTGGCCGCGCCGTCTCCGGACGAGGCTGTGCCGCGCCTCACAGAGGTGCAGAAGGTGGTTGTCTACCTCCGGCGTTGCCTCCGAGAGTTGAATTTAGGTTTCTGTCGAACGAAGGTGTGTAACCAATTCTTGTGCCCACGCGTGGTATCCTTGTTCGCGGATAGAGGCCGAATTGATGTATTTTTGCCGGAACTTATTCCGGTCGGGCAGCCCAGCTTGTGCGCGTGGTCTTGCCAATGGTTTAGTCATTACGGTGGTAGTGATAAGGCAGTGGTCATTCCCGAGGGTTTCCTCGGTGTTGGCCCATTCTGCGTGTCTAATGTTTTTGGTAAAGGTAAGATCCGGACACGTATCCCGGGTCACGGGGTTACCCACCCGCGTTGGATATGCAGGGTCGGTGTGGATACTCAGGCCCAGCGTGGACGCAAGTTCCGCTAGCTTGCGTCCAGGCTTCTCCTCACGCACGTACCCCCAGAGAGTACTGTGGGCGTTGAAATCGCCCACAGTCATTAGGGAGTCCCTACACGCAGCCTTTAGAGCGCGGCTAAAGAGCGCTGCGAACGTTACATTTTTGAGTCAGGGGGAACAGTATATGTTGAGCATGTGGAGTGGTGCATCGTGTTTCGTGAGCGGAAGAAGTGTCACCATCACATAATAATATTCAGTTTCAAGTACAAGTCGACTAGATTAGCCGTATAATTTTTATGCACACAGACGCAGGAAGAGGGGTCCTGCTGGAAGGTGATGTAGCGCGAAGCGACGAGAACAAAGGCTGGGTAAGTGGGGGGGGGGGCGCAAAAAATGTCGGGGGAGGGGTTAACCTCCCCCCCCCCCTTGCTACGCCGCTGCTCATAATTGATAAATACTTTAATGAACCCCCGGGTTAACCCAGTGATAAACACCGGGGCCACACGTTTCAGCTTCGCGGTTTAACCATATTCAGGGAGTGGAATGGCCGACGAATTTTTAACAGCGGAGCTGTTTAAGCCGGCCGTAAGTTGTGCCGCAAGCCGCAAAACATCGCTGAGTGGTGAGTCACCTAGGTTGCCTAGCAACCATCTCGCGGAGCGGCCTGTGCTTCGCCTCCTCTCCGTGCCGTGCACATATTGCCTTGACATGGGACGTTAAGGAGACGGAAGGAGAGCGTGCGCGCGGTGCGCTCTTGCTCTCCATCCGAGAGAGAAAGAGAAATTGTAGCAGCACCAACGAGGCAACTCGCGGAGCTGCTGCCGACGCCACCCGCGTTTCTCCGTGTCCCCACGTTCGCGCCGAACGCGGACGGTGTCCGTGACTGCAGCAGGTGCCTCTGGCATCGGATCGGCAGGTATCGACCAGCCACCCGCTGGCAAGTGTGGAGGCGCAGCTTGATCGTGACGTCACCGGGGAGATAAAACTCGCAGCCGCCGCAACTGTGGCAAAACTCTCGTCGACTCTGTGGCGAGTACATGTACCCTTGACATGCGACGACCAAAGAAGATCCGGACACCCGAAGAAGAAGCCGCTCATGTTGAAGCGCGTCGCGCGGCCAAGCCAGAATCTGCGCGTCGGCGGCAAGCCGATTTGGGATACCATGCCTAGTAGCACTTAGCATTTCCTAGCAAAACTTAGCCAAGCCTAGTAAAACTTGGAAGAAAAGCTAGGTTGATCACCAGCTCCGCTGTTTACTCCAGCCTTGCACCACTAGTGCAACCTGCCCACGGTTTTTTTTTTCTTCTCTAACGCTCGTCATCGAAGGATATTTTACAGTTTTGTCGCACACACACATGGCGAAGATGTGGCTAAATCTCGAAAAGCAAAACCTGGCCGTCCATTAACCAGCTCAGAGACTGCGCCAAGAAGCCTGCTCACTGCTGCTGCTGCTGCACTAGCTGCTGCTGCTGACTCCCTACGCTCATGGTGCGCTTGCTATTATTAGTGGCAGGACTTCACAAAGCTCCACATAGGGGTATGATCTAATAATTTTTACCCCCTGCAGTTCTGTAACGTCCACCTAAAGCTATGTACACTACCATCTGTGCATGGCGGCTCGAACACACACGATCAGGTAATTAGTGGAGAACGTTTCGTGCAAAACATTTATTACATAAATGATAGTTTACCATCAAGAGTATGAGAATGAGCCTACACATCACTATGCCTTCTACATATGTTGAGTTGCTTTAGCCGCAGATTTTCTCGGACGACCCGTTTTACTTCGTGGTTTACTCAGGAGCAGAGTTTGTTAAATGATAAAGTATTGACAACTATACAAGCAAGGCAATTTCGCTTTTTGAAGTGAAAGTTGGTTTCCTTCTCCGGTTTCGCTTCTCATATTTTTATTTACTGCCAGCGCAACAGACTGCATTGTTTGGCTTTCCCTCTCGAATATAAAGTCGGTTTATCTTCGGCTTTGTTTCGAAAAAGGCTGCTAACTTTGCTTTCAGTGTCTTTTTTTTTCGCACCCTCTTCACTGACACCCCTTCAGAAGAAAGCCACTTACAAATTCTGCCCGTCTTCTCGTTCCTTACAAGCTTGTCCACAGTCCACGCGAGGGCTGCGGCACCACCGACCTCTCGATGAAGCTCGGCCTAGCTTTTTATGAGTCCCAGTGGTGCCACCGGGGGAGACAGCGATCTGAAGGGTTTCACCATGCAGTGGCCAGCCGTGTCGAAGACACTGCATCCCTGCACCGGAAGCTGGGCTTGCAAGAAGTGCCAAGCAGTGGCACGCTCTTTACTTAGTCCCTGACTCCCCTTCCAGTTTTATTCCTACCGCTGCTGTATTTTCTTGCCCGCGTGAAACTAGGAGTCTATCTCTGTTTGTGCAGCGTTTTCAGTGGCTGCTTGGAACTGCTGTCCGGGGAGGTGGGGAATCTCGCAAATTCTCGAGATGGAGGCTCTTTCCCTGCTTTCAGGCAACCATTCTCCTTCGCTCTCTTTCACTCTCTATTTCGAACAACTGTACTCTTTGCCACTCATTCTTTGCATCTTTAGCACCGAAGGGAGCGCTCCCCAGCTCACTGGCTCGGCGGTTCCTCGCCAAATAAATATCCGCCCAATTTCTTGGATCCGGCCCGGTGCCAGCCATTTATCTGTTCCCTTCCGGAAAGGGTAAGCCCCGTTCCACCCATCGCGTTGGTTTTATGGATGGAAGCACCACATGGAGATGGAAAGAGCTCGCAGAATGGCGCGTTTGGATTCTCTGGACTTTGGATGAAATGGTGTCTTTCTTATTACTCCTGGTAGCTTATGAAGTGTCCTTTGTGTTTGCCGTCAGATGTGCTCGGAAAGTCCATCTTGAAGTGAAAACCACTATTGGCTCTTCAGAGTGTATCAGTAAATCTTGGTAGAGTTCTTGCATGATCATAATCACATCCTTCAATGGTTCCAAAGAAACAACAGATCCTACCTAGTTAGATCATTCCGTGGGGTCGTCGGGGAACGTAGTTACACAAGGCATTTCTCCATTATCCAAGTGGGTGACGTGTTTAATGCATCAGTAAAGTAATAGTAGCAAAAAAAAATGTCACAGTTTCGCCCTAAGGGCGAAGCAATGAATGCGATAGCAACACAGCAATGTCATACGAAGTAAGGTGAGCGGCTTTGGTAGCAACAACACGCAGAACTGTTGTCGACGCCATCGGCGTTTTGCCCGCGTTAGCTCAAAATGCGTGCGGCGTTGGTGACTGTTGCTGGAGCCTCTGATATAAATAGGCACCTGGTGCCGCAGCTAAACGTCGCCTCCCTTCCCTCCCCCTCCCCCACGGCCTCTCGCGCGTCCGAAGAAGGCGCGTTTGCTCTACATATATGGTGATTGTAAAGGAGAAAAGAGACGCCTACTTCTGCAGCCCTTAAGCGAGCACGGCGCAGAACGCGCGTTTGTTCTCCGCCGTGCGTTCACTCCCCGTGAAAGACGCGCCCCTCGCGCCCTTTCACTCGCACATACAGCGTTCGGCCAACCTTTCCCTTTCCCTCAAGAACCACTTACCACCGATTTCATCTCCAAATGACGTCATACGGAACCTCACGGCGACGGCGACGCCGACGGCAGAAATCTGCTTTTGAGTGTCCATATAATTGCTATCGCAATAAAAAAAGTTGTCGCAGTTTCACCTTAAAGGCGAAGCATCAATTGCGATAGCAAATTTGTAGAGAGCTATACGGAGTAATGATAGTAGCTTAATCAGCTGTATAAACGTGGACATGCAGCAGCATCTGCAACACGCAGAACTGTTGTCGACGCCGTCGGCGTTTTGCCCGCGGTCGCACAAAATGCGTGCGGCGTTGGTGACTGTTGCCGGAGCCTCTGATATAAATAGGCACTTGGTGCCGCAGCTAAACGACGCCCCCCCCCCCCCCCCCCCCACCGGCCTTTCGCGCGTCGGAAGAGGGTACGTTTACTCTACATATATGGTGATTGTAGAGGAGGAAAGAGACGCCTACTTCTGCAGCCCTTAAGGGAGCACAGCGCAGAACGCGCGTTTGTTCTCCGCCGTGCGTTCACTCCCCGTGAAAGCGCGCGTCCCTCGCGCTCTTTCACTCGCACATACAGCGTTCGGCGGCGCAATTGGCGCTGAGCCGTGCTCCCTCAAGGGCTGCAGAAGATAGCGCCAACCTTTCCCTTTCCCTCAAGAACCACTTACTTACCCGCGGCGCGTGGCGACGATTTCATCTCCATTTACGTCATACGGAACCTCACGGCGACGGCGACGGCGACGGCGACGGCGACGCCGACGGCGACGCCGACGGCAGAAATCTGCTTTTGAGTGTCCATATAATTGCTATCGCAATAAAAGAATTTAAATTACCTCATTGGCAATGTGCAAATGAGAAAGCTATCTGAATTTTTTTTTCTGGGAGATGCACAGCAATTGGCGCATAGCTGAGACAAACAACGTCAGCTACTTTGCCTTCCTCGTTTCATCCATGATCATCGGTACTTCTTTAAAGCCTGGCTATACCATTTCTCCACACTTTCTCGCCACCCTGACTGATGACGTCATATCCAAGTGCCCGCCAAGTAGTTTTAAAACTGCAAGTGCATCTTCAGGCGTGGACACCATGGACCTGCCTTCCAGCTGAAGTTCTGTGTTAAACCAAAGGCAATGTATTTAGTTCTTGTCAGAAGATTTTTGTCGTGTGTAAGGCGTTCCGATTTGCCCGGTGTCAAGGTGCTCATTTTACGATGCTTAATCGCCGCTCGATAAAGGCGGCAGAAATATATTCTGCGGCTACCGACTGACATATGAGTCCCATAACACTTATTTCGCCCATAATAATAAGGCATGGAATAGACTCTTTCACACACAGTATGCCTTACGTTTCTGCGAAATATGTTTGCTGTTCGGAAATGTGAAATTCAGCGCAATTAATTTGATAGTGGCAGTGCTACGTATCAAAGCTCACAAATATCCACAGCCGCTTTGACATAGCCGACAGTCACTCTTCAACTGTTTGCACTTGGAAACAGCCATGCCCGAATCTCAGGGTAGTAGGGAAATGAATGTTTACATGACGTGTGGTTATTCGTTACGACAGAAAAAAATCTAGTAATACGGCTATTAACAATAATGATGGACACACATAAACACCAGAGAGAGTCAGAGGGAAGGCGTCTAGCAAATGTCTCCTAAAAAGACCCTACGCCCGCCCGCTTCAGGAAGTCAGAGATAAAAAAAACAAAATAAATGAAGGCAAGGCACAACGCATGATATCACACGAACAGTATGAGCACTATAGACGACAACTCTAGTGCTTTGTTTGAGAATAATTCTAGTACATCTTTGTAAGTCTCATTCCAAGGCGAAGAACGATCTTTCGGAAAGAAGATATCGCTGACCGGAGTTCGTCAGATCAAGCTGTTGGAGCTTGCTCAGCAGCAAACAGATTCAACTGTTGAAAGCCATTCTAATAGCGAGTGCATGCTTGAGTTTTACTGGCGTGATGCGAAGCCGGGTACGAAGGGCTCGGAGAACGTGCTTGACGGTGAAGGCGCCTTGCTACGTTAGCCCAGCCGATGCGTAACTCTAGCAATAGAGAGTTTGTGCGGCAGATTGAAGCCCGACCAGAGATTGGTTCAAGGCACGAGCGATTCCTTGGCGATAAATAAATCCGGGTGGTGGCACTGTATGTGACTGTGTATAAGCAGTTGGGCGATCAAGCATGCAAGCGCAATCAAGCGGACCGTACATCACGGCGCGCGCAGTATGCATCTTGCCAAGCTGTTTTCCCTCCAAGGACACAGATCATATTTTGTTCGCGTTCCCGCTGCTTATTCTGCTGCCTGAAGCACCTCTTCTTGGTTCCTGCTGCATGCCTGAAATAAATCATTCCGAATGTATTCGGCCGGGAATGAGGCCTTGGCACGCGCGTGCTTTCGTTACGCGTAAGCAGCAAAAGGAACCTGGAAATGCGTGAAAACTTGGTTGCCTGGACGAAGAACGCGAGACTGAGTGGCGAAACGATGCTCTTTCAGCCCCTTCCACTGGGACGCCTTTGATGCTTCCGAACACCTGCGGCTTCTTTCACTTCCCTTTCTGCGATGCCGTTAACAATTGTTCCTTTTGTCCCTGTACCGTCCTTTCACCCTCAGGGTAGCATCTTCTTGCTAGCTCGCTTCTCTGCATGGCTATTCGACGGATTCAGGGAGAGTTTTGTGAGTTTTGTACGACTCGAGGCGAGCTTTTCCGTTGAGACAGCTCCTTTCTTTACCTCGGTGCCTAGAAAACAGCTCTTTCGAGTCCCTGTGATAGTTGTCTTTGGCGGCCGTCGGGTACGCCCTTCAAGTGCCCGAATACAAAGATTTTTGTTGAGAAGCCTCGTGCGGGGGTATTCTTCAGTATTTTTTAAAGATAAGCTATCCCAGGCCCAAAACGTAGGATATAACGGCGGTACATGCACGGCGGTACATGGGGGATTGGCCAAGAACAAATCGTGGTGACGCCAACCATCTGTTTGAGATAATCGCCGCGCGGTGATTGTTATTATTTATATAATATGACACATACCCATAATATGACACATACAAGAAGCGTGTCCGCGTGTTCATTAGAATTATAATTTCCTTACTACGACACATAATTACAACGGGGGATTAGCCAAGAAGCGGGTGGTACATATCGGGCCACCAACTAGCTCTTTGATATGATCGTCACGTGCTGTTGATGATTATAATTTCTTTATCATTGCACATGTCTGCAACGGAGGATCGACCATAAACTGGCCACTCCATTTAAAATAAATAAGAAGCAGTGCAAGCTAATGGAAGATTTGTAACAGTGCGTAGCTGGGATGTGCTAGAGCACGTGCGTGCGGCATTTGCCGCTACGCCAACGCTCCCTGATTGTAATCGGTGAATTGATACATTTCATTAACCACTCTACGAAAGCGTCAGTGCACGTAATACAAACATGTACGTTGTACCTGGATAATGTTTTTCTTTCCAGGAGTCGCCAGCGATGTTCTGTTGTGCTTAATCAAGTTCACATTTCGCAATTCATTTCGGCGTCATTTACATCAGTTCATGTGTGCGGTCATGGCAAAATTTAAATAGATTCCTAGTATTTTTCTTTTGCAAGCACGCCGAACAATCATCGTATACAAGTGGTTTTGGCGTTCTCTTCGTGAGTCATGCTCATGAGTTCCATTCCCACTCACGGTTTTTGTAGTCATCCTGGAATAGCATGCCAGGCGAACAGCCATGAAAGCATCATGCCAGCATATCATTAAAGCTTCTATATATCTCTCTTTTGGGGCGGTACAATAAAACGACCGCGTGGCGAGAATTGTGTGCAAGTTCTAGAACGTCCGGTGATCAAATTTATCCTGGAGCCCTCTGTAGATGCGAAGGACCTTGTAGATGCGAATGAACGGTTTGAGCGAAGTGTCATTTGTACAATACTATTGCGCCAAATTTTGTAAAAACACAATGAAAAAAAAAATAACTAGGCAGGAAGATAGGTCCGCCAAGTCTCTGAGAATGCGAGAGCATACATAAATTGCGATGTTTGTGACTAAACAACTGCGCACGCCTTCGTCACAGGCAACATTGCACACTGTCATTTGTGACAGTGATGTTTCTGTACCTACTATCTCACCCGAACTTGCGATTTTGTGCACACTGTCAACAAGCCTTTCGCCGCTTGAAAAAGAATTTCACTCGCACAGAAGCATCCACAGTTCCGCTTGTTCAACACTGCGACGATGGACAGCACCTTCGCGTCACCTCATGACAGTTAACACAATGAGATTAGTTGATTGCCAAGATGGTCAGGCGAACCTTTAGGGAGTATCCGAGCGGAGCAATATAGACGCATCGCGTTTGCGACTCGCCAGTGGCTAAACGGCGCTGGACGAAAAAAAAAAACCAAGCAGCCGACATGGGTATACTTCCAAGGCGACACAAATACAAATTTTTACTGCACTGAAAGACGACTTCCAAGACTGAAAGTGAAGTACAATCAGACAACTGTACGAAACAACGTGGTTTCGTGCACGGAAAGTCGCAAGACGCTCGGCACTTCTCGGTGTCCACGCCGTTCCTAACTACGCCATGTTGAATTTACTATAAATTTTGCTCCGCCACGATGTCATGAAAATGGGTGAGCCTAATTGGGCTGCGCCTTTATACAAGTTGGACAGTGGTCGATTTGCTCTGTAATTGTTAGGCTGTCACCGACAATAGGCTGTGAAACGTGGTGCAGAAGGTGAACCGTTTTAGAGCTAGCATTGTTATTAACCGCTGCACCAAAGATTTGCATTGCTCCTTGCGTGCGCGTAGCATCTTTAGTAATTTTAGGGCTTATTACAAGTTACCTGAGTATATCCACGAATATTTCTAGGGAGATATCATCTTTAAAGGTACTGTCTGTAATGCTCAGACCGCTGTCTGCACAGCGATGTGGTAGGGACACAGCAACAATCTAGTGTTCTCATGCGCACAACGCGCATGCCGCTCGACACAGCCCCTGCTCTGCTGCAGAGCCGATTCAGTGGAGCGAAGGGTGCCTGCCCTTTGCTTCGTCATTTTTGCAGCAAAATGCACTGCGCGTCTGTTGAGTTTGTGGAGGCATTCTTGTAGCGTTCCTAGTAAACACAACTAAAGGAAACACATGGCTTAATACTGACGGATGGGTTTCGCCATTTTATTCTAACTGAAACTGCCCTCCTCGTCCTCCTCTTCCTTCGTCCCTATTGTTCTTCCTCTTCTTTCGTGGCCTAAATGCGGCACGCTTCAATTCTAACCTACCAAGGGTTATGATGTGCACCCTTCGTTACCACGGCAACAGGATGGTAAGAACGCCCCTCAAGTGTCAGTAATTGCTATCGCAATAAATGTAGCGCCGATCCTGCCCAGCCTTAGTGCGTGCACAACACAGTAAGCGCAACATTGTCTATTGCTTGTTCGCGTAACAATGTGTGCACTCACTAGGCAGTGCGTCGTGTGTCAGTTCCGTAGATGACATGCACCACAGTCGGTGCGAGCTGAATATGGTGCAAGGGGATAAACCACGTACCATGGATAATGCCACAGCACGATTACCACCTCAGATTCGCCATGCACGACAGCGTATGTGAACATTGCGTTGTGCGACATTTGTACAATTGTGACGACACACCTACTCTCTTTGGAACCACGGAGGTGCTTGTCTCTTTCGTGCTGCATCCTTCGCAACCACAATTATTGCTCTAGCTGAATGTGCGGTTTTTGTCGAAATATCTTTTTCACAACATAGACGGAGGTTATCAATTAAACGGCAGTATTGAAACACCTCGGCATTGCAACGTGACTTTTAGTTCTACAGCAAGAAAGGTGCACCATTACATGAGGAGGCGGTTCGGTGGTGAAGCCTAGCCAGCGTTCTGCATTACGCTGTCGGCATAAGCGTTAGAGTGCATAAGCGCGCTAGCGTTCCTGCTCAGCTTTGGTGAATACACTGGTCGGGGTGGAACGGACAGTAAACGATAGGCTAACGTTATCTAATATTTCACTGCGTGTTGACTAATGCTAATAGTTTTCCATTGGTCTCTTCTCGTGCCCCATCGAGGTGCACGACGCCTATGCCTCCATTGGCCGGGTTTCACATCAGGCCAGGGGGAGGTTGTTAGGTATAAACAGCTTATCTGGGGAGCTTAATTCGGCGTTGTGAGATTTGCGGTTGCTTCCAGGGCACTGCTGCTTCTGCAAAACAATTTTTGCCTTGCGAGCTACACACTAACGTGTCGCACTCGCGTACGTTATAGAACACTGTCATAGGAAATAACTTTCATTTTCTTAAGTTTATAATAACCATTTAAACCACGCTCCATTGTCAGTTGATCAAACCAACATTTTTTTTATGATGTAGTGATTGCTTCCCATCAGAATCAACGTTGTCTGAACGAACGTTGATGTTATTTATTCTTACTCACAGGCTCTATTATACTTCGTGGTCTCGAGTGCGCATGGTTCACTATTTAAATTTGGGTTCTCATATTTATATCGTAACCGTTTGTGTCAGAAATGAAGTTAATAATTACTATTCGCTGCAGCTCTGTTTAAGGTTTATAAGGAAGCTGTGCGAGAGTGTGTTATTGCCTCGAGGGAAACAGTACAGTCGATATACCAAGTGCTATATGACAACGAAAACAATCCGGCGGTCGGCACACGTTGCGAACCTCGACAGTAGATAAATTGGTGCTAAAATTCTTGTGTCCGAGCAGATACGTCGTTAAAGACCACGTCAAAACGCTCGTTCAAGAAAAAAAAAGATTTCACAGCCCTTACAAAATAGACGTAGTCGCAGCGCTGTTTCCTCTTCAACCTAAAGGCGTGCGCATTTCATGAGAGTGTAAAACTGATGCAAGAAATTATTGCCGGTGCGATGTAGAGACTTGCATTTATGTTTGGTCGTGTCCGCACAGAGGTATTATTGACGATCGAGAAGAAAATTTCAACGATACAACTATCAGCGACGTCTAGAAGCATTGTTGGGCGATGTGAGACAGAAATAACAGCTTTCCTTACAGAAGTTACCTCCGAATACAATCTGAGGCAACCTTTTACTAGCCCAGAGTACCTGAGCGGGAAAAAAGAAAGTACAAAAATAATGAAAACTTAGGCTGCTTCTTCTCAATTAAGGACGTAGTAATGCACGCGTACTAAAACAGAGCTTCAAAGGAAAATGAGACATTCACCCACTAGACCTAGCGGGTTTCCGCAGAACTATTACGCCAAAGTAGAACTTGTGCGTCGTGCATCCTTGTACACACACCCGCCTATTTTATCACTATTACAGTTCGGGCGTGCTGTTATTGCAAATTCACATTTCGGTTTTCTTAACAAGTGCTTCCAGACTCCATATTTTACAAAACAGATAAAAAGATCTGAGGAGAAATTACGCCAAGAACGGGTCTTCTTATTGCGTAGGGCAAGCGCAGGAAAAGGCTAGCAAGGTCGGCGTTCTCGCTAATGGGCGTAGTTAGGTTTTAAAACAAAAGTATCACTATATATGCTGGAGTTATTTTCTTTTGTCGTAACCGCCCATTTGGCGGTATATTGTGGCCGGTAAAAAAAAGTTGTCGCAGTTTCACCTGAAAGGCGAAGCATCAATTGCGATAGCAAATTTGTAGAGAGCTATACGGAGTAATGATAGTAGCTTTATCAGCTGTATAAACTTGGACATGCAGCAGCACCGGCAACACGCAGAACTGTTGTCGACGCCGTCGGCGTTTTGCCCGCGTTCGCACAAAATGCGTGCGGCGTTGGTGACTCTCACCGGAGCCTCTGATATAAATAGGCACTTGGTGCCGCAGCTAAACGTCCCCTCCCTTCCCTCCCCCTCCCCCCCCCCCCCCCCACGGCCTTTCGTGCGTCAGAAGAAGGCGCGTTTGCTCTACATATATGGTGATTGTAAAGGAGGAAAGAGACGCCTACTTCTGCAGCCCTTAAGGGAGCACGGCACAGAACGCGCGTTCGTTCTCCGCCGTGCGTTCACTCCCCGTGAAAGCACGCGTCCCTCGCGCCCTTTCACTCGCACATACAGCGTTCGGCGGTGCAAGGGGACGATTTCATCTCCATTGACGTCATACGGAACCTGACGGCGACGGCGACGACGACGGCGACGCCGACGGCAGAAATCTGCTTTGGAGTGTCCATATAATTGCTATCGCAATAATAACAGCAGAGTGGTACTGCAAGCAGCGCCCGCTATATCGCCAGCCAGCGTCGATGTCCCTGCGCTCGGTGCTTCCACATTTCTCGAAGATAAAATGGGCGCATGTAAAACCTACTTTTGAATGTGTCCCGATCTTGAGGTATGGATTCAGAGAGATGGGATTATGTCACGGAGATTATTGCAGCTGCACCTGCTTTTCGCAAATTCGATGTGACAAGCAGAATAAGCTGGCAAACGTGCTCTTGAAGCTTCCAAAAATCATATAATTGCAATCTATTTTGCTGCCCGCAGACACGTGTCATACAAGGATATACGAGTGGTTTATTGAAAGGGTGGCGTAGCAATATCAAGAAATATTTAAACGCCAACTTAATGAAAACTCGAGGGCCAGATATAGATGGTGCCACCAACTGCTGTCACTGTGCCTGTTATCGTCACTGTTGTTTTCCTGATACCTTTCTCGATTTTCTTCGGTGACACCATTGTCGGATTCCTCCTGAAACCTACCACTTCCTACCACTCTGCCGCTTGCACCTCGCGTAGCAATATTTTGCCCAAAGTGGCAACAACTTTAATTTAATCGCACACCGCTGCTCCTTCTTAAGCAATGAAGAGCCGTTTACGAGTCATCTTTTCCCTAATCACATGTTCCTTATTTTCCATCTTACCATTTCGATTCTCTTGTTTCTAGCCACGAAGCGCATTTCCTCGTTTGTTCGTTTTCATTTCGTGCTGCCTCGTATTAATCTAACGAGCTCGAGACACGCTACCCAGGCAATCATTTCATTCTCCTTTCTATTCTTTATTACAGCACTTCCTCTCTTTTCCTGTCATCCCCATCCTCTTCCTGTAACCCTCTTTTCTCATGTCTCGAGCTCCATGTGACCGGGTATACCGAGAGCGGCACTTCTTGAAACTTATCGTACGGGGCCGAAATGCACGAAAGTGCAGCTTGGAAGAGACACGCAGCCTTCTCCAGCAAGGAGATGACGGGGGCTGAAAATTGGGGCGCCACCGTGTCGTGCCAGTGTCCTACGAACATCGCCCATCGTTTAGCCCTTCTCTTGTCTCACTGTTTCCTTCCTTTCTTATCCACTCTCCCTGCGTGTATCGGTTTACGCTTTGCGAGCGAGGCTTCCGAGGCAAAAAACGGAGCTGGTGCATCATTTTTCACTCACGGGACAGTTGCCGAGGACATTTAGGACATGCCGCCCGGCGCTCGCGACACTGTGGAGAAGCTTGTGTTCCCTCTGTTCCCGGCTTTTCGGAGTGTGGATGACGCCTGCGTTGTTCTCTCAGAGGCGATAGGCTTTTGAATCAGCAGCAGGAATATCGACGAATGCGCTGAGGTCTTGCGCAAAGTTGAGAAGTCTGGCATGACTGTATTCTTATAACCGGATCGGTGCAGGTGGCTGGAATTTTTGTTGCCCGTTTGTTTAAAGACGAAGAAAAAATTTACAAAACTACTGTCAGGCCGACGAAGATTTCAATATACAGGACGCTGCCATCGTTCCGTTCGCTATGGCTTGTTCCATGTTGCCTGCTTTATAGCGCGTTCACATCATCATTCAACATAGAACGTCATGGATCGCCGCGTTTTATTTCGGGTGGTTATCCCCAAAACCAGAAACGAATGCTCTCTACCACTCAGTCAGGTGCTAATTTCCAGCCGTGACTCAGTGGCTGTGGAAGTCTGCTGCTGAACTGCGAGTTTGCCACTTTTATTCCCGGCCATCGTGGCCCCAGTCCTGTGATGTCGGTACGCAGAAGCGTTGAATACCGAGCTCTGGGTACACACGTTATTAAACAGTGGTTGACCAAAGGCTAATCAGAAGCCTCCAAGTACGGCATCACTAACAGCCTGATTTTGTACCTGGGGCACTTAACCTAAATATTTCTTTTTTTTTTCGATCGCAGGCTGGAGAAGAAACGTAGGTGTTGTCCTGCCAATTCTGGGCAGGCTTCTTCCTGAAAAATTCATTGTCTTGTGTAATAGTCGCTTAGCAGAATCCACAGGTACAAATTTTTTATCCTTACTCTCACACTACCACCATGTTCGCACATTTATCGCTGCTCCATCGATGGTTAAATAACTAGTCTGAAGGTTCTTTCGCAGCGCCAGTTTCGTAGGACTTGCACAAAAATAAATTGAGTTTCTTGGTTGGTCACTACGATAATTTGTTTGTGAATTGAATAGAGTGTTTACTGCGAGTACATGATTGTTTATTGGGCGGGCTTGTTTTTCGCGCTGGTTACGTGAGGGTTATTTACATTGCGTCACTTCCTGTTGGAAAAAGGCACATTCGTATTCACGAGCACGTAGCTTTTGACGCAAACGAGTTAAAAAGTATTAGCTGTAACTTGCGAAACAAGCTCATGGGACTATAAGAGACACCATAACTGGGAGAGGAGCTCTCAGGAATAATTCAAACCATCTGCAGCTTTTAACGTGCACCAAAAAGTGGTACGTCAACGTTCCCGGCCTTCGACCCACATCGGACTGTGACCGCCAGCGGCCATAAATCAAACCCAAGACTTCGTGCACAGCAGCTGAATGTTAAGGCACTGAGCAACCGCTGTGGAGAACCAAGCTGTACGCAGAGCACGTGCTTCATGACTCCACCTTTACATTGTCTCACTTGCCACCAAATAAGAAAAACCCGCCGTGGTGGCTCAGTCAGCTAAGGCGTTGCGCTGCTGAGCACGAGGTCGCGGGATCGAATCCCGGCCCCGGCGGCCGCATTTCGATGGAGGCGAAATTCAAAAACGCCCGTGTGCTTGCGTTGTAGTGCACGTTAAAGAACCCCTGGTGGTCAAAATTAATCCGGAGCCCTCCACTACGGCGTGCCTCATAATCAGAACTGGTTTTGGCACGTAAAACCCCAGAAAGAAGAAACCAAATAAGAAGATTTGTTAAATAAACATGCCGGCCTGGGAGGGTTACTCTCAGGCCGGTATGTTTATGATTTTTATGTTTATACTGACCACAAACAGTGGCCCGCCGAACTAATGGTAAGCGTTTTTATTGCTAGCATGATTTGCCATGCGGCGTAGAAATAAACGCTTGCAGTCTATACGTCATGAAGAAGCTGCATAAATAGCCCGTAGAATCACCGGTCCATATTTAAACGTTCTTGCGTTAGCTGTTACGCCGCCATCTTTTAGGTTCCGGATCCATGATTTAAACCGCGTTCGCCACACTGCAAAGTGTTGTTCAGGCGCTCACTCGACACACGTCCTGCTTCTTCGAGGAGTGAAGTGCAACAGACGGTGGTCCGGAGTAGGCCACCGTCGCTTGCACTTTAGAGAGTACTTCTACCACGTGACCGCCTTCACACACATTCACTTTTTTCCACTTTGAGAGTCCTAATGGTGACTCATTAAAAAGTGCAGCAGAACTTGCAGGCATGACTTGACGCCGACTAGGTCGAAGCGCTGTTTGTCTATACTTGTAATCCTCCTTGAGAAATATTGTCGGCGTTGAAGCAGGGCTTTCCTAGAAGGCAGCTCGTTTCAGTTCACTCCTAAATGCGTCTTGACAAATGCTGCGTGATCGGGCGAAGCTTTGCTGTGTGAAACGACATAACAAGGAATTACGTGGCGCTCAGAGTGGTAACTTATGGCCTTGTCAAAACCTCTCTACCAAGCAATTATTATACGCAAAGGGGTAAGATAGAAAAAAGCGCCAGTCCGGTGTGATCGTCTCGTCCTTGTTTCTTTCGCGCTACTGTTCTTCCTTCCAAGTTATAAACCATCCCACCCAGGAAGATGTTTTACTAAATCAAAAAAGCGTCCGGGAACGCGGCAATTGCAGGGAACGGGCAACACGCGAAGACAAACCCAGGGAACCGCGTCGAGTACTCGGGAGTCGCATCACTATGCATAACGGCCAAAATAATTTCAGCAATAATAACACATAAATGGCTCAGGAGTAATGTTCCTCTCCAGCCTAATGAGAGCCAACCAACGACTTCGAAGCTCCCCTCACTGGCACGTCTCTTTGGCTGATATTGCTTTTTGATTTATTATTCCTGCCGAAGGTTTTCTCTTCGTTGTCCGAGTCCTGCCTTGAATGAGGCTGCGAGCCTTTGTGTGCACTTATATGTGCACACGTGTACTGTTTGCGCGTTAATTTGTGTGTATCGATTGAGCAGGGAAACTTGGAAGCGGTATTTATGAAGACGGTGCGTACATGGCACAGAGAGAGCTCCGGGCTCTATACACTTCGTTTTCTAGTACTTTCCTCTTGCCATTTTGTATGCGTGCGAAATTACGTTTCCGGTTGTGCCTTATTGCAAAGCTGAAACGTCACGCTTGTCCTCCCGAATCCTTGCTCACTCGGTCTCGTCGAATGATTCAGTGTTGAGTTTTCGTGTGTGTCCATTATCAGGGACCGTACCTTTCTTTCTCTCTCATTTGCTCTTGACTCGCTCCTTTTTGGTTAGGTTGTTAAAGGCGCGGCCCTGAAACACTTTTCTAAGTAATAATACAATGGCCTCTCTATTAAAGAACGTCGCGTCACAAGTCTCCTGCCACAAGAATGTCTCAAACCCTTCAAGTACAATGAGGTAGACGTAGTTATCACATCGATAAGCAAACTTCTCTCTACTGTCATGTCCACAAGCGCGCTGGAAGCTACACGGGGGGTATGGCGAGAGGTCAAGGCTCCACCCAATAGTTGAGCGTCTGACCGGTGAGATGGCTCGTTGCTGCACCTCGGGGCGGCCGCAGCATCCAGTCTACGCTGCATGGCATTGCTATTTCAAGAGGACTCGCAGCTACGGGCAGCTATCGTGTGTAACCCGGCAGTCGACAGACAAAACACTTTTTTTCCTGTCAATTTCAGATCACCGACATATATAACTTTCATTTATTTACCTAAAAAATCATCAATGATAGTATCATTGAGAATGCTCTCGCGATCACGAAATCAGCCAATATCTGTTAGTGGGCTTCACTGCTTGTCGATGATGACGTTGTGAAGGCGAGTGCACGTGATTTTTCAGTTTTTTTTTTTTTTTGACGGGGTAGTGAATTTCCTGCTACCCGCAGTGCAGAAATATTTGGCTCACATGTTGACAGAAGCTTCTTCTACAGATCGGCAACGTTCTCTTCGGAAGCTACGTTGAGGAAGTGTTTGAGGGCCCCTTTAATGATTTGACGTCCTTCAACCACTTAGGTCCCCTCTGTTGTCGTGTGAGTCGTTTACCCCAAGGCTCCGCTATGGAAGAAACTTCTCATTTTTGGACAAATTGGCGTGTAATAGAATAATGAAAAGACTAAAGGCGGCTACACAAAGACAAACGTCGCTGCAGAAGTTCTTCTGTCCGCTTATTTAGGTCGGTAAGTGGTGTGTCTTGTGAGCCAACAGCCCCATCATGTTATGTGAAAACAGTCGCAGGTTCACCCGAAAGGCGAAGCATCAATTGCGATAGCAATTTAGTAGAGCTATACGCAGTAAGGATAGTAGTTTTATCGGCTGTATAAACTTGGACACGTCGATTTAACAAGCATGGTGTCAGCGCGCACAAGCAAACATGAATAGATCACACTCGATGAATGCAGACAACCGCTCTGAAAACGCTGGCGTGAGCAAGCGCCGCAGTAGCAGCGAGCGAAGGTTCGTGTGGTCTATCGCTTCAGCAGAAACTGAGTGGCGAAAGCACAGCGCATACAAACGTAGGAGCATACGGTGCGCGCGACCGCTCGCAGCATCGCAAAGTACAAGTGCGCAGTTCGAAGACTAGAAGCCACGCCCCCTCCCTCCCGTGCTGCCTTCCCACTTTACTTCTTTCGCGCGCGAGATGGAATCGCCAGATCCCCTTGCGCCGGACCGCTAAATGGGCAGTTGTTTCCGGAGCAGAACGGCGCCCTTTCTCCCTCACTTCCGTCCCCCCATGGCCTTTCGCGCGTCGGAGAGGTCGCCTTTGCTCTCCGCCGTGCGTTAGCTCTCCGTGAAAGCGCGCGTCTCTTGTGCGCTGATGCGCCTCCCTCGCACATATAGCATACGGCGCGCGGCAACGATTTTATCGCCCTTGCACTTTATACGGAACCTCACGGCGACTGCAAAAACCTGCTTGGAGTGTCCATATAATTGGCAATAAATATTTTAATTGCTGTCCCTCAGCGAAAGGGAGACGACGAAGTTGAACTGTGTTGGCGTCACCCAGCTGAGCACGAACGAGGTCGTGGGTTCGATTTGTGGCCATGGCGGAATCATTATTCCTGTGGGACGGAGTGCAAAAACGCTCGTGCACCACACCTTGGCCCATGGTAAAGAACCCCACGACGTCAAAATTAACCCGGAACAATTATAGCGCCTCTGAAATTCACTGTGCAGTTTCAGGACGTTAAACCATATTATTTCCTGTTGGACAATGTCGCCAGGTCATGACCCACAATTTTAAGCAAGGTATTACTGACCAATAATGATGGGGGAAATGATGATGACATGCTCGGGTTTACGTCGTGTGTAAGTTGTAGTTGTTTAAAGGTCTTTCACGGTTTTTTATTTACCTGCAGCTGTGAATTACGCTCTGCTCTGGTAAGTCAACACTCGGAATGTGAAAGGAGAAAAGTATGTCCGACTTTCTAAAATGGTATCTGACCTGAACGTTTTCTTTTGCCTTTAGACGCAGCCCTGATGTATCCAGTTTGTTCTCTAATAAGCTATTCATTATTTCTTTTGAGGCGCTTTTACCCACTGGGGCTAAAAGGGGGTAGCGAAAGTCCCTTGAGGTAATTGACCAGGGAAGTTAATACCGGCGGTTACGTCACCAATAAAGTCATTTATTATCGCCCAGGCTAAAAAGACACAGTTGCCTTAAGAAGAATAAAAATGTGTAATGTTCGTCGTCTTGCTAAGTTACCAACAATGCAGCTGAAGATGGCGATAATGTTTGGCACGAAGATACCAAAGGTGTCCAAGAACAGGGAGACGAGAGTTGAGTCACGGTTTCAATGATAAATTGTAAGGTACATAATTTTCTTTCGCATGCCTTCACACTTATGCACTCTTCGTCGAAGGGGAACTACTCTCATCCCAAGACACCAAATTGCAAGGACAGGGATGGATTGTGACTCACATTGGGACGCAATCACTATAATTTTTTTGACCAGGTAGAACCTAATCACGAATTTCAATTTACACTTAAGCAGAGTGGTGTAGTTTCCAGCATGGTAGTAGTGCTATCCAATCTTCCTCGTCTTAGTGTGGGTGTTGCAGGCACCGTTAGCTCAGCGAAAGACTTACTTCCACATACCCACTGTCCAAGACGGCACGCCTCTCGGTCATGGAGGCCTTATTGACTCGCAACGGCTGACATTTGTTTGCATGTCCTACTGCAAAGCGGTGTTCCAGCCGATACACAGCGAAAGTAGGAAGGAAGGGAACTTACAGCGGCGACTGAAGTGGTGCCCTTAACAGCACGTATATTACCGTAGCCAGTGACATTACAGAGCCTGAACGTTAGAAGCCGCTGGGTCCGCTCAGGTCATCGTGATTGCGTAAGAATATGGCACGGCTCAGACTTGCCCAGACCACCGGCTTCGATCCGAAATCACGCTTGCAACTCGCAATGCAAGAAGAGTTGGGCAAAGAGTTATTATTTCCCACTAAAGAGCCAAATATAGTACTAATGAAGTCGGTGATACGCCGATGCCCTCACTTTTGCGTCTCTGCCAGCTCTTGTGTTGTTTTGGGCCTCAACCTACAATAATGAATCAAATCGACGTGTGCCAGAACATGCAAGCCGCAGCTCCACCATCGCTACGATCACTTACGTGCAGACGCGAGAACCCACGCTCTGGAACGGTAGATGCGCGTTCCCAGAACCCGCATAAACAGCCGCTGTCGTGCACATAGCAAGGAAGCGTGCGTGAGAACACCGACGCATTGTGGAGGGCCTGTACCTGTACCCGAGTTTCATTCACGCGTGCGTGCATAATTGCCTTGTCACGGTAGTGAATATTCCCTGTGGTCCAGGTTTTCTGCGAGCTTCAGGGCGTTTGAGCCAGAGCAGAATTACCTACGACGACAAGCAATTAGCGCGGTGTGTTTGTCTGAGCCAAGAGCAGGCCGGGGTGGTGACTGCATCGCGTGCTGCCACTATAATCGAGAGCTTCGCTCGTGCTCTTTCAATAGCGATCGGCAGGCGGCCGTCGTGCGATTTCCGGGCAGTTCTTGCGTGGATGCTAGCGGTGGTTGTACACAATTGTGTTGTAGGTGGGAGAGCCTTCGTGCTGTTTTATTTCACTCTTTTACTTATTTTTTAGCACTTCTTCCCAAAAACAGTGTGTTCTGTACCAGGTTTGCATATGCAGGTGCCCTCGTTGGATGAGCGGTCAGTTGTGATTTGCACTCATTCGTTAACAGCTGGCCAGACGGAAGAGAGCGTAACAGCCATCGATCCACAAGAGCCAGCTGAATATGATGTCCGCGCCTTGAATGGTCTCCGATCGCCGGGAACAACGCTACTGGGTTATCCGAGGCAGTCTACGCGTCAAATTCCACAACCGTGTCCGTTGCTTTAATTAAAACGTGGTGAGCTCGCACCGCTTACGCGGTCATTTAAGAGGTGTTTGGTGCATCAGGTGTAAAGAGGTGCTGGGTTCATCACGCTGTGATCGCGCGCGCTTTGTGGCGGCTCCGGGCATCGTTGCCTCCGTGCAGCCGTCATTAGATATATCCACTCTCGACTTTCTTGCGTCTGTTCTACGGGGTTGCACCTGAATGGGAACTCGCAGCTAGAACTCTAATTAGTACGAAAGAAGGTGTCACGGTGCGCTTTCTCTTTTCCCCGGTAAGTGCTACGCGGATGAATCGGCAGTTCAAACCTCGCTTTCTAGCCTACGCACTTTGCCACTCCATGTGCAAATGTTTCCTGCACTGACGAAAATACATCCGCCAGTGATGAAGCGATGATGCGCTGAGCAACACGCAGCAGTCAACGCTTACGACGGGGCTCACAATCGGCTCAGAGATGTACCAATCTTGTGCAGGCACCATTCTGTTGTCAGCGAGAAAAAAATGTAAGCAAGCGTTACACGCGTGTAAAACGTGGAGGCGAAAGCCTGCCAGATGCGGAAGAAGACGGCGACGAAGGCGCGAACTGTGGCACGAGCGCGAGCGGCAGTGTGTCAACGCTCACATGATCAGCGGCATTGGAGCCAGCTGAGGAAGAAGACGACGACGAACGTGCGAGCAGTGGCACGAGCACGTCTCTGTGACCATGTGACTGTGCAATAAGGCACTCACTAGGAACCGTGGAGCAGTCGTGGCTTTAAACACTCTAGCCAGCAAGCAATAACTAGAAGCAATTGACGATTACAGGTACCGAGGAGCAATGTTGAGAGCAAGGGCCGAACGAATGGTGGCCGGTGAGACATCCACCTAACGAGCCTTTGGTATAGAGAAGAAACGTGCCCATACAAACCAAATTTCGGAAATTGAGTAGCAAGGAGTAATCTGCACAGACAAGGAAAATATTCATCGAGCTTTTCAATATGATTATAGTAACCGGTTAGCCCATAGTTCCGGCAACATTGAAGCTTATAAAAATGTTTCCCCTTAAATGCCAAGCATAGTGGTGACGCTAAACAGCTCTTGGCGATGCCCATCTCGATTGAAGAAGTAAAAACGGCAATCACTGAGCTCAACCACAAGAAATCACCTGGTCCCAATGGGCTGACAGCAGCGTTTTATTAATCAATAAAATATAGCGTTGCTGCACTTTTAACTTTATTATTTAATAACGCTTAGGACCTAGTTCACCTGCTGCCATCATTCATAACTTCGCATACTGTCTTGATTCCAAAAAACAAGAGACGCCGGGCTCCTTCATACAGACCAGTAGCGCTTACAAATGTCGATTACAAAATTTATATGAAGGTCTTGGCTAAAAAAATACAAATGGACATAAACGAATTGGTTGGACGACATCAAACATGTGGAAATAAAGGTCGCACAATAATTACAAATAATCACAAGGCCAGGTGCGTGCTCGTATGTTGCGATACTACAGACGAAGGAATCACAATGCTACAACTTTACTTGGAAAAAAGCCTTTGATAGAGTACCTCACGATGTACTCTTCTGTATTTTGCAGCTTATAAATGTTGGTTCTATTCTAAAAGAAGGCGTTGCCATGGCGTACAGAGGTTTCCCAAGTCGGATTATTGTTAGTAAAATGGTGAGAGAGCGCATCGAAGTAGACCGCTCTGTGCGCCAGGGATGTCGCCTCTCGTTTTTTGCTTGTACATAGAGCCACTTTGTCTAAGCGCAATCAATAGTACCAGCGTTCGAGCTTTCCGTCTACACGCAACTAAAGTACGGCTGCTCGCATACGCTGACGATATTTATGTACTCTTTGCGAACCAAGAAAGCGTTCTTAGAGTTGTGAACATTGCAAAATATTTTTGTAGACTCAGCGGCAGCGCTATAAACTGGGAAAAGAGCTTGGGGTTCTGGCATGGCTACTGACTTCCAACCACAAGTATTTTCGCAAACATGTCTTGGGTCACTACGCCAGCTAAATACTTAGGTGTACCTTTGCAGCATAAAAACGACATTGAGCACTACTGGCTTGGAGAAGTTACCACAGTGTTGGAAAGCCCCAAGCTTTTTAAAGGCTTCAGTCTATCCATATTTGCACACTCGACAATTTGCAACTTGTTCCTCATTAGCAAGCTGTAGTACGTGCTGCAAGTATTACATTGCTCATGTGTTAACATTCAGAAATTACATCGCGTTTTTGCTGTTTTTATCTGGGGATCCTCGTGGGAAAGAGCGAAATGAACAAGTATTTTTAGTGTCCGCCAAGGAGGACTTGGCCTGTCACATCTGTATCTAAGACAGCTGGTGAATCGTTTTATGTTTTTCCGCAATGGTATTGACCCCTTTTTACGACCTGTGTGTCAAGTGAGGTTAGGTAGATATTTGCCAAACTTAGTTGTGTGGTCGGAGTGTATCCCAGGTAGCATTTCCGGGCATATGAGAGAAGTGCGCCTTTCATGTCGTATTTTACAGGCTCATTTCTCACTCGAATACCTCTGTGACGTCTCTCGCAAAAAACTGTACACAAACTAATGTGACGTGTTTCTTCCCATACCCCTGTACAGAACCAAGTGCAATGCTGACCCAGGTCAAGACGTCTTATAAAGGGTAAAAAAAAACATGCCTGTTAGGGGAGGTGTCAAAAGTAAAATTTTCAAACTACATACTAATACGCAAGAAGTAAAGACACACATGTATATGTAAGAAAAGGAATGATCCTACCTTGGGGCACTCACGGTTTTATTTGTAGGAGACCTGAGAAAATTGAACACGTTTTCTTGAATGTTGGGGAGGTTACTTCTTTTGGGATATACTTCAAAAAACTTTTAGAAAGACTTACCCATAGATGGCTACGGCATTAGATTTTACCGGTACATAACGGCCAAGGCATTCCATTTGGCATGATAACGCTCCTGGGCCTACATAGTATTTGATTGTCAAGAATGGACGTTGGTCATGCAGATCTTGACATGAGGCCAATAAGGAGTTAATTTCGCGAGCAGAGTGGTCCAAGTTGTTAGATACGGACCCTTTCCCGGAATCAATCAAGTTTCCCCACCACCTCAAAGGCAGTCGCGTGCGCCGGGGCGCATCAACCACGTTACCGGACCCGTCAGACAGGTTGGCGACTCCTACCTCACGCACCGCACGTCGAGCTATTGTCTCTCCCCCTGCTTGACTCTTCCCAAAAGTGGAACGGGAGGCTGGCACCGTTTCCAGGAAGGAAGCCTTGGTCGAGTGCAAAGCGGTTTTGCAGCTCTGGAGGGCCGTTCCGAGAACATCCCGTCTCCTTCAGCCGAGCGCTTCCAGGCGAGGAGGCAAAGCCGGAGGTAAATAAGCCATCGGACAATGAAGCCCTCGGAGCGTCCCCATTGGCCGAATATGACGGCACTTGCACGGGCCAATACCAGGGGAGGAAAATGACGACACCTGAGCTGGCTCGACGATTGGCCACAAATGACGGGACCCCGAGAGACCCCGAGAGACCGAAGGGGTTAAAAAGAGCGACAAATCGAGGAGAGAAGGTAGCTCTTCTTGCCACGGGCCGCAGCGTCCGAGATGCTGCCGGCCGTCGATCACTGTATGACTGTTCCTTATTTTGTATTTTAATCACTGTACATAATGTAAATAAATCCCTCCTGTTTCTCCCAAGTCCGCCTCAACGTCCCCCAACTCCCGCAACCAACGCCTACCAGATCTAATAACTGGTGTCAGCGATAAGGATGAACCTTCGACCGAAGCAGATCCAATAACTGGTGGCAGCGGTGGGATGAACCTTCGACCGAAGCAGATACAATAACTGGTGGCAGCGATAGGGATGAACCTTCGACCGAAGAAGAATGAGCCTTCAACCAAAGGAGTCCTGAGAGCGAACAGCGAAGGAACTGGGAGCAACGAAGAAGTATGAGCCTTCGACCCAGGGATTCCAGCTGAACAACTCGGAACAGCGATAGCGAGGAACCTTCGACCAAAGTCCGGAGAAACTGGGAACATCGAAGAAGAACGAGCCTTCGACCCAGGGAGACCCGAGGAACTGGGAACAACGGACGGATGGACGAGATGGCGTGGTGCTGCATCCATGGGTGAGCGCGTGGTTTTTTCCTTTGATTCGCTGGACTTCAAATATTGTGTGTTTATTTTGATTGTTCTGGGAATCGGGCCTTTGTCGCATATTTTGAGTTTGCACAAATTAAGGAAACAGTTCTAACCACCAGTCGGGGCAGCTACCATGGATCTCATTAGAAGGTAGACGAGGGCAGACTTGCTGTTGGTTTGCGAGGATTTGGGAGTTGAGGCGGAAGAAACAATGGAAAGGCCCGCTATCGAGCAGGCAATAATAGATAGTGGCTTTGATGATGAAAGCATTGAGATTGCTTGGGACGTAGTACAGCGCGAGAATCAGGAACGCGAGCGTGAGCGTCAAATACAAGAGCGCGACAGGGAACGCGAGCGAGAATGGCAAGAACTTGAGCGTCAGGAACGTGAGCGCGAGAGTGAACGTGAGCGAGAACGGCAAGAGCACGAAAAGGTAATGGCAGCATTGAACAAAGAGATTCAAGCGTTGATCGAACAAAGACAACAGCAGCCAAAAACATCTGTAGGTAATGCGCAGCGAAAGTGTGAGGAACTCGCTAGCAGATGTTCGTCAAAAGCCGAAGAGAATAGTAGCTCATATGAGATTAGCAGCACGTTCATAAGTGAACAGAAAGTGTTATATGCTAACGATGCCTTAGTGGCAACAAAGGCCGTTGAAGGCCGTAATAAGAGCGACGAGGTGCTGTGCCAACAGAGCACTGTAGAGACAGCTAGGCCAGCTGTGAATGAATTGGCACAGTCACCGTGTGTGTATGTCGCAAGTAATGTTAACAAGGTCGTTAACGAAATAGTGAATGCTGCTGACCCAACAGTCACGAGCACCCATGTCGAGTCAGGTCTGAGTGCCGTAGCGCAGTGCAGGCTGGACGATGTAGTTGAGGGTAGACCGCAGGAGCGCGAGCTGAGTAGCTCAAGGTCAGACAACTGCATTGTTCAGGGATCAGGGAAGCTGTCAGCCAGTCCAGATAGCCAAATGAGCGAGAATCGTTTAGACTGTGCGAGTGAGACAGCGATCGAGACCGCAGTACTGTGTGCCGATACACAGAATGAGCTGGAGAATGTAGTAGTGCGCAGTTCGCAGAAGAGCGAGTTGTGTAGCTCGAGTGAAGCCTGCTGCATTGTACCAGAGTCGGTCGAGCTGTCCGCCAGTCAAGGCAAAGAGAGATATGATTTAATGGATAATCACTCGGACTGTGCGGATGAGACAGTGATCCGGGCTGACGAGATGTGTAACGGCCAGCACGAGGCGCGAGCATATGGCTCAGAAAAGAGCACTAGGAAAAGGCGCCGTAGAAAGAAGTGTTGTCAAAATCGGAATGCGGCAGAGAGTTTGACACAGCCTAAGAAAGTGAGTAGTGTCAAGCCAGTCAAACAGCATCAGCGGTGCGCAAATAAAAGAAAGGTGCGATCGCCGTTGACAACGTTTTGCATTCAAGCGCGTCCGGACCACCGGAGAAAAGTGAGAGAAGCGTGTTCAGTGCGGAAAAAGGGCAAGGGGCAAGTAGTGTCCCAGTCATTCCGTCGATCTTTTCGGGGTGCAGCACGCATTCCAAGAAAGCGCAAGGTGGCAGGACAAAAGGAGGTTGTAGTGAGAGGCGAAGCGGTCAGACGAGGTCATGACGAAAGCGTGTCGCCAGGGCACAAATTGGCACGGGACTGTGACGTCTCGAAAGAGCTGATGGGCTGTCAGGCCTTTTGTTGTCCCTGGGTAGCTAGAATAGCTTTCAGCGCGGGACCACCTCGTGTACGGCTCAAAAAACGTGTTCGTCATAAACAGTCGGAACGATAGACAAAAATAACGGTTCCGTAGAGGCAAAAATTCTGTTTTGCTTGTTTGTTTTTGAGCGTTGGACAAATTTCGCGATTTGAGTTAAAGTTTCTTTCAAAATGTAAGTTATGAGCTTTGTTTATTTTTTAGTTTGAAAAGCTCCGTAGTTTGAAAGATGCGTTTTGAGTTAAGCGTTATTCTCGCGAAATAATCATTAATTAGGGTTTAGGCTTTTTTTTGTGAACGACCTGAAGCGTCGAGGTCATTTGTTAAAAGCCGAATAGTAACGCGCGTGTGTATCAATTAGCCTTGGTTAAAAGTATAAGTTTCTTTCTTTTAAGGTTAAGCGCGTTAGTTTTCCGTAAGTGCATAATTTGCATTGAGAAACGTTGGTACGATACCACTTAACACGTGTCCTGTGCGGACAGAAGGAACCAGAACATTTGTGACTGGGTCGCTCGTGTGTGTTGAGGGCGGCAGTGTTCTGAGTTTTCTATTAGGCGTGCGTACGATTAGTTAAAGCAGAAGCGGTTTCTTGTATAGGTTCTTGTGAGTGCGTAAATTACGCAAGTTTAATTTTGTTGTTCACTTAAGATATGTCCTGTGTGGACGAAAGGAAGAAACCTGCCTGAGCGTTATAAATCGTCTGCTTGAGACGCAAGAAGGCATGGGGAATAGCGCCCCCAAGATTCGAGCGGTTTTGATTATATGTCAATAGATTTGACGAGACTGTTCAGTGGCACCATTACGTACGATAAGTAGGCCACTGTGATAGAGTATGAACAGGCTGTTCATGAAGTTGGGCAGCATACTGTGTTTTGAAGCATAGGTTATTTGTGGCCTTTGATTGAGCTTTACGTGTTGCCTTCCTTCATTTGAATAACGAGGTATGGCTTAGTATTATAGCCTGGAAGTCATCCTCGTAGCATCAAAACTCCGCTTGCCTATGATTAAAATGGTTGTTTCATTTAATTGTTCCGTTTCCTCCCGATTCTTTTACGACGACAATAGCATTCTGGGCTTGTCGGAATTCGAGGAGATATGGAAAGCTGTTTGGAAAGGTGGTTGGAACGACTGTATCAAAATTGGGGGGAAAAAAAAGAACGTAGGGTTGATTTTGATAGAGTAATAGCCTGGCGGGTCAAAGTTGAAGAGCCTGCGCTTGTACGTGGTGCAGCGCTATGTTGTTTCGTCTGTTTGACGTACGTTCTCCAGGACCCAGGATCCAGAAATTCGTCACACGGGGCTCGTCGCCAGTGGACTACAGGCTTCATCAGCGTTCTTCATTGCCATTGAATTGAGTTCACCGGCCATTCCGAACTTCCGGGGCGAGGAGGAGCTGTTAGATACGGACCCTTTCCCGGAATCAATCAAGTTTCCCCACCACCTCAAAGGCAGTCGCGTGCGCCGGGGCGCATCAACCACGTTACCGGACCCGTCAGACAGGTTGGCGACTCCTGCCTCACGCACCGCACGTCGAGCTATTGTCTCTCTCCCTGCTTGACTCTTCCCAAAAGTGGAACGGGAGGCTGACACGGTTCCAGGAAGGAAGCCTTGGTCGAGTGCAAAGCGGTTTTGTAGCTCTGGAGGGCCGTTCCGAGAACATCCCGTCTCCTTCAGCCGAGCGCTTCCAGGCGAGGAGGCAAAGCCGGAGGTAAATAAGCCATCGGACAATGAAGCCCTCGGAGCGTCCCCATTGGCCGAATATGACGGCACTTGCACGGGCCAATACCAGGGGAGGAAAATGACGACACCTGAGCTGGCTCGACGATTGGCCACAAATGACGGGACTCCGAGAGACCGAAGGGGTTAAAAAGAGCGACAAATCGAGGAGAGAAGGTAGCTCTTCTTGCCACGGGCCGCAGCGTCCGAGATGCTGCCGGCCGTCGATCACTGTATGACTGTTCCTTATTTTGTATTTTAATCACTGTACATAATGTAAATAAATCCCTCCTGTTTCTCCCAAGTCCGCCTCAACGTCCCCCAACTCCCGCAACCAACGCCTACCAGATCTAATAACTGGTGTCAGCGATAAGGATGAACCTTCGACCGAAGCAGATCCAATAAAGTGTAGAAACCGCAACAACCGGAGCCAGGCTGACTTCCTAGGTTAGAAGGACTGATGTACACGCCAGAGTTTTGATTGATTATCTCCTCAGCCATTGCTGGGCTTTTATGAATATATAATGTACTTCTGTGTGAGTTGAATAAAGGCAATAAAGAAAGAAAAAGAAAGCAGCCGTGGCTTTTGGGAAGCGTGCTCGTCTCGCAGCGCAGAGTTTCGGCTTCAATCACCACCGAGACGAAAATTTATAATATTTTCTTTTGAAAGCCACTAATTTACTTCGTTAACAGGAACGTCCCTGAGAAATGTGACGTCAGTCTGAGTATTTTTAGACGTGTTGCTTATTGCGGTGTCAGACATTTTTCGCCATGGCACAGTTTAGCCAAGGTCACTGCAAGGGTCACTGCAAGGGTCACTGCTAGGGGTCACCAAGGGGTCCCCAGACGCCTAAGGCTGTCGCCTTAACAAAAATATCGTAAGGAAAAACTGAATAAGAAATCGCATGTAGGTGAAAAAGTGGGACCATAATCACAAAGCTTTTTTTTTATTTCTTGGCGTTCGGGCTCATGCCATACATTACAACAATATGCCTGATAAGCGGATGATCGCCGCCAAGATTACAAATTGCAAACAATATTGATATGCAAAAGATGAATTTTGGGCATATGCGTGTTTATCCCAATCTGGCCCGGACAGGGACAGCTATTGTTTTCACACTTGTGGTTAGCAGCTACATTCAATTTGCTTTCTGGCTCGCGCAGTCAGCGAATCGCATCATATATTCAAGCAAAGCCTCGCCACGTCAGTATTTCTTTCGTTCTTTCTTTAATTCTGGTTCACAGTGCGTAGCACGCTACTAAGGATCTGGGCTACCAGAAACAAGAAGATAAATACTTTTCAGAGCAATAATGCAACCTAATGGAAATGTAACTAACAGAACACGCGAAAATGTTTGTTTAAATCACTTTCCTGAAACCACGCCTTTGAGCTCTCCGCATTCCAGCCCAAGGTACCTTGCTCGAAGACACGGTATTTCCCCTGACAGGCTGAGAGTGCTGAAGTCGGTCCACTCTTCCCCAAACTCCGCATCACTACTTTGAAATACTTTTCCCGCCGCTTCCTTCTCAACTTTCTACAAGGCAATCGAACAGCACTTCAGAAAGGATGAAGCAAAGGCGACAGGTAGAGCGCTGTTTTTAAGAATGCATCAAACAACCCAGTTGAACACTCCCTTGCAGTTTATTTCTCTAAGCCGTTTCTTGGTACCCTGCGTATCATTCCTTCTCCGGTCCTTGTCGTAATAAAAATGCGCTTAGCGTTGCTTCCTAGCAGCGGAACCTACGCTCCGCGAGTTGAAAAATTTCGTCTACTTGAGTTTCCAAGCCGAGGATAATTCAATCTCCCCGCTATCGTGAGGAAAAACACAGCAGCACGCGTGCCTACACCAAGCTCTCTGGCTTTCAACCAATCTGGGTTCAAAAATATTAGGCCTTTTCTTCCGGCTTCTTCCACAATTCTCAGAGTCTATTTTTTCTGGATATTGCTGTGCCGCTATCTGTAGTTCAAGAAGTGCGCTGCGAAATCGATGAAATCATGAAAGTTGATATGCGGTCTCAAGTATGACAATCAACTAAATATACAACAATAGAACAGGGCAAGGAAATCTGTTTTCGATGCGCACTCAGCAAAGAGCCATGACTCCTTTCGAGAAAAAAGAGCTAGAAAAAAAATCACATCATCTCACCCTACGGGCAACCATGGTGGGATGCGAAAGCATCGCGGGGGGTGCGCATCGAGTTTCTGTTTCGTTTCACTTGGCAACACAGCCCAATGAAAGTTAGAGTGAGAGAATGTATTGAGAAGAGAGGAGACGTTTGCACGGGGTTGTTTTCGTTTGATGTGTACGTCGATCGCCGCGTCGTCGGGAACGTTCCTGGGTAGGCATTGCACGAGTTCCTGCACTTCGATCGGAACGTTCACGACTTGCCCCGACGCTGACGTTCGTTCTGGACGCTCCCGACCTTGCTCAGGCACGACCTCCTCTATAAACTTCCGACCTGCTCATGCCGACGCTCCCCCTGACGCCAGATTTGCTTTTGCTTGTCTTGTTTTTTCTATTTCGCCAAACTGCCACCGCATGCCGTGGCGCCACCACTTACCCCCATCGCTTCGCAATCTGCTGTGCCCGCATGTGCTCCGCGCGGTCTGCTTCTTCGGTTGGTGTGGTAGGCGCTTGCCTTTGTGACATTCGGAGTTGATCGTGTGTCACTTAGCGACTGCACAGTCAACAACAGCATTAGGGTACGGTAGCAGTAACACCGTTTCCCGGAAATGGTGTACTGTTCCGTCGCTATCTGCAAGTCGAGCCGGCGGCGGTCAAGAATCGCGACTGGGATATCGTTCCACGAGTTTCCCTGTGACATGTAAAAATTAGTGAAAAAAAAAGGGGGATGGTATAATGTGGCGGACAGACAGCCAAAATGCATGTCCTTTTGAAAATGGAAATCTGATGAAAAGGAAAAGTTTCTCTGCGCAAGGTTTTCATGGGTAGAGTATCAAAATTAGTCGCACTAAATCATTTAAGCTTGGCTGTTCGTATCATGACCTCCTCTATAAACTCCTCTATAAAAAAGTTTATAGAGGAGGTCGTGGTTCGTATACACAACATTCCCATGGATCAGTATAGTGCTCGCAAGAGCTGCTGAATTGAATTGTTTCTCTCCTCACGCTTTTATTTGAAGCATATTCTTAAGACGATACAGCAGAAGCAATGATGAGAGCGCGGGAGCAGTGCCGATGCGATATACGCGGCAATGCCAGCGAAGCTCGAGGGTGGCCGTAACCGTGAGAACCAACCGTGTTAGGGATCATTTCAAAAATATTGTAGGCGCGAATAGTCGATGTAGCAACGTAGCGGTACGCGGAGAGTTCAGTTGCACACTTTCATCCTTAGAAGGTCGCTATTACTATAGGCCCCGACGCGTAAAGCACGACCGTTCCTTCCGCTAGCTTTTATTTTCCCGTGTGGACAGCACAATAAAGGTAATCTTGAAACTCGAGCTTATGCAGCGGGAATTAATAGGTCATGAAGGTAAAAAACGACTTAGGCGGATGACCGTGTACGTCGTTTATATATATATCTATATTCTGTTCATTCGCGCTGCAGAAACTCGGGTTTCTATATCAATGTACCAACTAGTCCATGCACGAATTACCCCATGGGCTAGTTGTACCAACTAGTCAATGGATGTTGGCAGCAGCCAACGAGGCGGCGCTGCACGAAATGAAGCAAGGAAATGAATATAAGGATTGCATTCTCCATGCCATGTGCTGTATATTATTTGGGTTTGTTTGTTGTTGTTACCTACGCGTTCGATCCCGCTGCAAAATCGCTCGTGCAACTGGGTCAGGTAGTCAACATTATTTCGGAGCCCTCTACAACGGTCCTTCTCATGGCCAGACAGTTGCTTTGAGACATTAAATTCCGTCAATCTACGCGTTAGAAACACGAAAAAATGTCACAGTTTCGCCCTAAGGGCGAAGCAATGAATGCGATAGCAACACAGCAATGTCATACGAAGTAAGGTGAGCGGCTTTGGTAGCAACAACACGCAGAACTGTTGTCGACGCCATCGGCGTTTTGCCCGCGTTAGCTCAAAATGCGTGCGGCGTTGGTGACTGTTGCTGGAGCCTCTGATATAAATAGGCACCTGGTGCCGCAGCTAAACGTCGCCTCCCTTCCCTCCCCCTCCCCCACGGCCTCTCGCGCGTCCGAAGAAGGCGCGTTTGCTCTACATATATGGTGATTGTAAAGGAGAAAAGAGACGCCTACTTCTGCAGCCCTTAAGCGAGCACGGCGCAGAACGCGCGTTTGTTCTCCGCCGTGCGTTCACTCCCCGTGAAAGACGCGCCCCTCGCGCCCTTTCACTCGCACATACAGCGTTCGGCGCGCGGCGACGATTTCATCTCCAAATGACGTCATACGGAACCTCACGGCGACGGCGACGGCGACGGCGACGGCGACGCCGACGGCGACGGCGACGCCGACGGCAGAAATCTGCTTTTGAGTGTCCATATAATTGCTATCGCAATAAAACAAACAGAATAACGTGCACAGCAGTGCGCCAGGACCGCCGTGCGCTCAAAGTGCGCTACGTCGCATCGTCTGCTGTGGGGGTTAGTTCGGGCGGCACCTGGCGGCACTTTCGGTCTCTACGCAACAGTTTTTAGGCCCGCGCGCCGCCGTAGGGGTGGCGTCAGTGAGCAGGTCGGAAGTTTATAGAGGAGGTCGTGGCTCAGGTTGTTGTCGAACCAAAGCCGGTCGCACACGTTGCAGCTGTGCCCGAAGCTCCGAACGCAACAACCCCGGCCTCTCGAGCCTTCCTCTGCTCCGCGGCGGTGGCGCTACCGTTGCAACTATAGCGCCGACGTTGACGTTGTTCATGGCGTTTCGCACATCGTTGCACAGAGAAAGAAAGACGGAAGCACAGCGAACGCGCGCTTTATACTGCGCCGCAACACTTGCGCCGCCTACCGGCGTACCCTTAGAGAAAGAGAGAGTTATATGCAATGATTTGCTGCGCCGCACCTGTGGCGGAGAGGGGGAGAGGAGAGCGCACACCTGCGTAGGAGAGCAGAATGAGGGAGAGTTGCGCATGCGCAGTATGGGTGCAGACGCCGCCGAACGGACACTGCCCCGAGCATAAGATGCTTTCGCATCTAAAAGAAAGCCGGGGATACTCAATTCAAGTAATAACAGCGAGATAACTGGGAGAATAGGACTAACATACAAGTGTCATGGTGTGCTACGAAAACGAAAGTAATTATTTGGATAGACAATACGGCAATTCAAGGCCTACCGTTTATCGACGCCACATTTATTTACCAGGATACCATGCGTTGCCACTGTTCAAAAACTTTCGCAATATCTCTATTACACGCATTTGGAAGTCGCTGCCTACATGTACGGGTTGAAAAGCCAGCACTGCGGCGTGTATGCGTTCACAGGTTAGTAATTTTGAACTAAACCAAATTAACCACCACTTATAGACACCACTTTTAATAGTAACTGCGTCATTCTCTCAACATTTCCATCGATGTTTGCAGCGGCCACGAATAAATAGCTCGAGTATTCATCGTGTATGTGCTGTAATTGGTTATATCTCAGTTCACAAGGAATTTCGGTGACGCGGTGGTTGACGGTCTCTAACGTCACGAAACTGATAAAAACATCTGTATAAGTTTGTCTCTGTATACTAAGTCAGGCTGTACGAGAGTAGTTAGGGCGGAGATGAGCGTCGTAGTCTTGCTTCAGTTACCGCAGACAATCTGGTGAACATTTAGCTGTCGAATCCTCAACTTGTGATACTGAGCTGCAAAGTAGGCTCTTGCAAGACGTTTTCCTTGCTCCTAAATGGTACGCCTGCAAACCTTTTTTTTTTTTTTTTTGTCAACACAGCTAAGATGACGCCCTGGATACACGTGATAACCATGCAGGTGAGATTGTTCTGAGCAGAACATTCATTTCGCCACTAAAATACGTTTTAAATATTTATAAGATTTGAAAGCTTTCGAGAGAATTCTACCATAATCTTCACAGCTTTTTTATACATCACTGATTTTTCAATTTTTGTACACTATATATCTTCAGGGTGTGACTGATACAGAAGTTAATAAATATGAGGCAGTAGTCGAGGGTAGTACCTTTGCGCGTATGGCCCTTACAAACATTCTGCAACCGAGATAATAGCATCACGTATATTGAAAAGTGATATGATGATCAGGAGCTATACTTAAAAGCTCTATCTACAGCTATTATAGACTAGTTCTGTACCTTTTTATTAGGATGCTACATGCTAGTAAATTTGACACCCACAGCTATTTCAGAATTTTAGTCTTCCTTTTTACTAAAACTAAACGGAGGCCATGGGATAAACATTTCTGAGTAGACAAAAAACGACATTTTTTTTAGTACAAGCAAATTTAATTTACTGCTTAGAGTGCAAGCGAAACAAAAATTTGGCAATGTGGAACCATGCAGCTGATGACCCTGGCTTGGTTAAACCGATTAGGTACTCGTGGGCAGACCTCAAACCAGATGTGCCAAACGCGCCTCAACGAAAGGATGCTGCTTCTACTACAAGACAATAAGGACTAAGGAAGTAACTGGCAAACTGAATGCATGCTCATAGGCACGGTGGTGACACGAAAGGGATTCTCGTAATACATGGGAGAACAGAAGCTGGATAGTAGTAGGATGCATGCGGCGAACGAACATAAACGCGAATATATATAGGACCTTGAGGCGAGAGAGAAAACGTGCACTAGTGCACTACCTGATGCGCTGTCACCGGCTTGAAAAGCGCAGCGGTGCGTGTTACGCCATTACGGGGACCAATCGGCTGTATGTGTATCTTGGTGTGGCGTATACTAAAACGGTGGCCTCTTGCCTGACTGCCTTCTGCCGCACTTCTGAAATTGCCATTTTCATGCTAAGCACGCTATACTGGACAATATTTTCCACTGCAACCCCCATAAGACCCATATATTGCGCCACAGGGGCGTATATAGGCCTGAGAGAGAGGCGAGGCAACGGTATCATAGAGGCATCATGGGTGAAAAAGAAAATAACACACCAAAATTTAGTGGCGATGTAGCGGTAAATGCGATTGAAAGCCGTTAGCATTACTTCACACCTCTTTCAGGTCCCCGATTCATGATTGAAATATGGTAAACGCGGTTTCAAATTATTGTTCAGGAGCTCACTCGACACACACATTGGCTCTCCGACGAGCGAAGTGCAACTGACGGGAGTCATTTGCACAACAAATTGGAACGCATAATCGACTAATGAACAAAATTCAATAATAAGTTTTTAACTAATTACCTTATGGCCCGTATTACAATTTACAAATTCTAGCCATGAAGTTCCCAAGGCGGGTCCACTTGGAACGAATTTTCAAGATGACGCCAGCATCGAAATATTAATTACCGAAATTGGCGGAGAAATGCATTGGCATTCCCGTTACTTTTTAAGAAAACGTCGTTTTATGCAGTGATGCACAGCAAATGGTCCACAGGCCGAAGGCGCCGGCGTGTTTGTGTTGTCGGTCGTGATGGGCGGTAACGGAATTGATAAGACGTTTATGCGTGTATGTACTGCGTGTATGTACTGGTATGAGCGGAACGGACAGAACATGCCAAGTTACCATTATCTAATATTTCACTGAACACTGATTAATACCGCAAGTTTCCCGTCAGGCTTATCTCCTGCACCATTTAGATGCGACGCCTGCAACACAGCTGCCGACGCTCCTCATCACGCCAGTATGGTGAGACAACTGGTAGCTGCCAGGGCACTGTTTCTTCTACACAGCCCAAGCTGCCGTGCCTCGTGCCGACATGTCGCAACCGCGAGTAGCCACAACACCGCCCGAGGAGTTAAGGGGCGAAACGCTAAGCCTTGCTATAGCGGTTAACGCTTCGACCCACGGGCGAAACTGCTGAATGTCTTCCACTGTTTTACCCTCTACGTCACCTTCGCGATTTCCTTTCTCTCAACATTGTTTGCCGTTTCTTTTTTGCATTTTATTCTGCCTTAAGCACGTGTCTCCTCATTCAGCGGTCTACCAGAAACTGGGTTCAGCGGCCTTTCCAGTAGCCCCTCTGTATATAAGCAGAGTGGGCCGAATGACGTGCAAATAATCGTGCGGTAGAAGCATCTACGCGAACGTTAAGTTTGAAGCTTTACGATGTCAATAGGGCATCAATCACTCATTTCCGAAGATGTGGCCTTGATTCAAATTGATCCTCTCCACTTGCCTTTACCCGTTTGGTGGCGTTTGTTGCCGCAGGGCTGCTACAGCTGCTTGCAAGCGGAAAAGATCTCGCGGAAGATTTACGGAACCGGAAAATGAAACAGCCATAGTGGAGAAAGAAATTTCCTGAAAATCTGCGGGCAGCACATGCTTCATCCCTCTCAGAAGAGATGAAGACAAGCTTTCTGGTGGTCGCGCACACTCGGTGGATGCTATCGATTATTGTTGTTCCTTCCATTCCGTTCCAGCATATTGCATTTGTTTCCTGGTTCTTTCTGGCCTTTTCATTCCTGCTTTTACTTCAAGAACCTGACCGAACCCCACCATCCCTGTAGAGGAATCTCAAAAACGTGAGCTGCTCCAGTGGAACACAGAGCGACGGAAAAAAGCAGAGGCAACAGTGAGACCGACGGTTTACTCGCTCTGCTGGTCCTGGCCGTCGGGAGTGAAGCCTCGAGCAACATCTTTGGTTCGGGCTGCTGTTCGATTTCGATTCTGCATGGCTCGGGGGCAGCACAGCGGAAAGCTAGACGAATGGAGAGAAAAGCGCTGGGACCGAGATATAGTATTCCATGCGGAAGCATTGGAGAGTGAACTCGGACAAAACAAATGGAACGACGCCCCTGGCGCATAAGCGAGATTTCTGGCACGCGCGGTTTTCCAGAACGATTCTTTTTTCTGGTGGTTCCTAAGGCAGCGGTAAATAAACGAAATTGGGTTATTTGACCGAAATTGAAGCCATGAAGACGTCATATCGTGCAATTCGGACACCAGAATATCAGCCATTGGATAGATACTAAAGACCAAACTTCTCGCTTCGTACAGGTTCGAGTGTGGAAATAGGGCCGAGTAAATTGTGCGGGATGAGTTCCTCTGCGCAGCAATCTATTAAGTGATAATTGCACTTATAGACTCACCAGGTAGACGAATATACTGCAGTGGTCTAGCTTTTTCGTTTGCTGAATGGGAGGCATGTAAACTGGAAATGTCTGATCACTTTTTATACGGACTCTTTTCCTATAAGTACTGCACCACTACAAGAGACTGATTTTGCAAATCCCGCCTTGTCTGGCTATTGGCCATTACCTTATTCTCTGGCATCTGCAAACCTACCTAAGTTCTCAAGTCTACCATTAAGACCTGTCTATTTAAATCTTATATTGTTGCTTGCAATTCATCTCCGTAGTTGCTTAATAGTCATTCCTTCAAACGTCCCCCGTCTGTCCTTACACCACAATCCTTCCCATATCAACATCATTAATGCTTCTTGAAAGCATGCAGGGAAGAACATGGGAGATACTTGATCTCCTTGCCTGATACCATTTTTCGCGGGAATTTCTTGCTTTTCTTGTGAGCAATGATGGAAGATGTCTTAACCTATGCAGATATTTCCCAAGATATTGTTACCAAGCAATGCTCGAGACAACGCTGAGGACAATACAGAAGACGACGACGCTCTCTGATGTCGCGCGGCCTGGTTTTGCATCTTGTATGCCTCGTATGCCAGTGGGTGCTTTGTAAATATTCTCTAAATGTAATTTTTATCTCTTTCCCCATAACAATATTATTTCATGTTTGTTATACTCCTTTATTACGCATTTGCTTTTACGAGTGATCTCTCTACCGAATCGAGCAGGAAGGGTATGATTACATTCCGCAGACATCAGATTCACCGAAATCATGACGTGGATGGGATCTATAGAATAAATATGTTCCTAATTCTTAAAGTGAGCTTGTTTATTGGGCTTACTGAAGCAAAATGGCACTGTGATTGTATTCATCATTGGCTTCGTGAATATATTCTATAACACGGAAAGTAAATTGATGGGCATTTAATGCTCTATCTGTGTGAACTCAGACTTTTAGGGGCGAAGCTCCTTAGGGTGTGGGACGTTCCCTCCTCTGAGTAGTAGTAGTAGTAGTAGTAGTAGTAGTATGTAGCCACCTGCAGTTTTATGAAGTGTTCACTAGATGGCGTTCCGCTTCCACTTCCGGTTCCGGTTCCACTTTGCTCGCGTTCGTTGCGAACGCGGGCAAAACGCAGCGTCCACAACAGTTCTGCGCGTTGCTGGTGCTGCTGCATGTCCAAGTTTATAAAGCTGATAAAACTACCTTGAGTCTCTCGTTCCCGACGCGCGCTCTCTTTATCGCTCGTCCGTAGCTGTGGTTTACCCGAATGATCCCCCGGTGCTTCGGCCACTCATCATCATTCACTTCGTGGATATGCTGTGATTTTTTTACAGTGAAGCTGTTAAGGGCTCACTCTTCGATGGTCGCGTACTGCAATAGAAAAAAAAAACTCTCATTGGCCGTGTGCTGTATGTGGGAGTGAAAGCGCTCGAGGGCGAGGGACGGGCGCTTTCACGGGGAGCGAACGCATGGCGGAGAGCAAATGCGACCTATGTGCGAGTGAAAGCGCGCGAGGGCGAGGAACACGCGATTTCGCGGAGAGCAAACGTGACTTCCCAGTGGAAGGGCAATGGTGGGCGATGAGGGCATCGATTTGGCGCTGAGCCGTGCTCCCTCAAGGGCTGCAGAAGATAGCGCCAACCTTTCCCTTTCCCTCAAGAACCACTTACACACAGGGCATCGAGGCACCCCAGACCGTACGTGTGCTTGCCCGCTTTCCCACGGCGGCGCATGCGCGCAGCCCTGCCTGCCTCTGCCGCCTGGGCCGCCGACTCTCTGGGCTCTCGCCCGCCTTTCCCCTAACAGTGTCGACAGCGGCGTTTAGGCGTTCCGTCACGTATCCAGCGTTTTGACAGCGGTTGTGGGCGCTCACACAAACTACGCCCACAACGTTTTCGACGGCGGCGGCGTTTTGCCCGCGTTCGCACCAAACGCGCGCGGCGTTGGTGACGAGCTTATTACGAACGTGCCAACCTTGGCCGTACACCCTACGGCGGTGTACCGTAGCCGCCATAAGGACATGGTCGCTGTGGTCACTAAATAAATGAAAACCACCGGATCATATTGATTTCTCATTCTTTAATAGTTAAAATAACCAATTACACCATCACATCTTAATAGTCATGATTGGAAACAGATAATTCCCACCATAGTACAGCTTCGCTGGTCTTCCATCTCCACCCCAGTGGAAGGGCTGAGAGTTTGTTATGAATTAGGTGACGTTGGCATTCTTCCAAGTCGCCGAAATACTTGTAGTCATGAGGCAACGCGAGCAATGAGTACTCAACTTTATTTATTTAATGAATACCTCAAGTGCCGCATTGAAGAAGTATTACGGGAGGAGTTGGTTTGCACTATGCAATAACTTCGATGATGTGCTTGTAGTAAACGTGACCGGTGATTAGCGTGAAGTCAGGTGCGAGGCCATTCCAGTCCTCGGAGGTACGCACATAAAAAAAAACTACGAAAGTGCGCTTAAGACTGAAGTGCTCAAATAGGGCAGATAAGCGGCCTTCGAATGACCTGTGCCATACAGTATCCCATCCTCACTTAATAATGCCGACTGTTTTTCCCTAATGTGTTATTTACTGTAGACTTAGACCCCAAAGCGCTTCTTATTTCATCTCTTGTTACGGGCAACATTTCCATTTATACCCTGTAACCGCATAGAATATTCAGCGCGTAGCTGCTCCTGGTATTGCGCCGCAAAGCATAGAATTCCTTGTTTTGGCTTTATTGTTCCATGGGAGTTATTGACGACAGCTTCCGGCTAATCGCTGGCTGCAAAACTTGCTCCTGCCGATGTCAAGTATCCTTCTTGCTCATTTCATCCTTCAATCCTCGTGTGCTCCCTCTGGTTTACTGTAAAGTACTGGCTTGAGACTGCTTTAATATGTGCCTACCACGCAGGAAGTAACAGAATGCACTCGACGAGTGGGGTACAAGGAGTTCGATTGAGGAGATACGCAAGTTTTCCGCATCAAGTAAAGGATAACCTTTTTTGAGATCATGGAACGCTTCTTAGAGCACCAAACACATTCTATACTTATAAAGCAAAACACGCTATCGTAGGATTCACAAATAGAGTCGAAGTCGATCTTGGCAGCGGCGAACAGAGAGGTGACCTGGCTTGAATGAATCAATATTCCAGGGATGGCATCTACGCTTCTGTGTGGTGAGGAATGAACATATTCACGAATGATGTATAACAAAGAGACGTTTGTTCAACCTCGATGCATTCTAAGAGCATGTTAGTCTTTTGAAAATTGCTAAGACGTCAACGCATTCTACGCGAAAGATTGTGTGAATGCAAATACCAAGCCCAGCCGTCATGTTTCCAAGAAAGAATACAGTGGAGGTGCTTACGTTTATTCTTTTTTATTCAGGTCATGCCAAACACGCAGCCATTTCTTTCTGTCATTAAGATAAAGAAAAAAAAAACCGGACGGAAACTGTTTAACGAAACATTTCACTGAAGGCGGCACTGCAACTATATATTCTGACACTTGTTTCGATTAGTGTTGGAATAGAAAACAGAAGTCTGCTATGCGAAAATTGAAACGTTTTTTTTTTTAAAGATATTACCAACTTTGATTTCTAGATTTTGAAATATTGACAAGAAAAAAATGTTTAAAACTTTCTGCGGCGGCATCGACCTATTTTGCGTGATTTTGACGCGTTAACATTCAGGATACAGTAGTTAACTCGAGAAAAAAGCAAATGCTGAGGAATATGCTAAAATGGGTCATCTAGGGGACTTCATTTTTAAATCAGTGGACGGAACAGAATGGAGACGTTTTGTATAGATATATTCCATATGTGCCTTTTCAATCAGCAGATGATTTAATATTTAATGTCTTCAGGCAATGTTGAATAGGGATAAACTCTAGCGCAAGAAACGGGCCCGTGCATGAAAAGTAACTATACAAATGATGACCGCTTCTTTTAACGCGATTAGCATTATTTGCCTACTTCAGGCGGTCATGTTTGTTTTCAGTTCCTGTCCTCGACTTCTTCGCACTGCTTCAAGTTATACTCAAGATGAGCCAACTCGCTAAAATAAAGTTGTTGCTAGAAAAAATTGAGAGATATCCTACGTACATCCACAATACGTCACCTGGTAATGTTCATGTGGATAGTATGACCTTCAAGCAACCCTGCTTTACCTTATAAAGTGGCATGTACGCTAAATGTCACATGTGCGTGATCTCAAGACGTGGACGTTTGGATCAATTAAAGATGATGAAGAGACGACCTTGGCTTTCTGGGGTAGTGTTCCCAGAAGGACCCGCACCGATCAGGAAGACAGTGATACGACTTTCGCTTGCCTTTCTTCGAGACGTTGGGCAACGTCTGGTGACACACCCTCTCTAAAGAATTTGGGGAAGAAACTCCCCACTGAGGAATTGTCATATAGTTCGTAGCATTCTTTGTAAGTACTATTTCTGAAACCTATGATTTTAAGAGATAAGCAACTACAAAGAATACCATGCGCACTATGACAATCTCCATAATATACTCATATTTACTACCAATATTGTGCTTGGTAAATGAAAGAAATGTCGCTGTAGTGCTTTTATTCTCGTATAATTTGTCCGCCGGCGCACTCGCCTTCTTTCCAGCGCGTTCTGTTCAGAAGCCTGCTCTTGAAGACGCAATTCTCTGATCACTTGCGTTATGCGTGCAATCCTTGTCCACGCAAGCCCCCGCCTGCATTCTAACTGCGCCTCGATGAGGCCAAATCGAAAATCGTCAAGCGTCCCAACGCGCTTACTTGCCTGCGAGAAATTCATAAGGGTGTACTATGCCGCTTGTCGATACATGCTTTGTTGTATGGGACGCTGCTCTTCTGTCTCTGTGAATTCCAAGCTACTTTGTGGGAGACACCGCTCCCATAACTACGGCGATTGATGTGGAGACACCTGGAAGATTGCCGGGTCCTTCCACGTCAACTGCGGCCACGTCGAGAAAGCGGTCTAGGCACCCGAGTGACACTGACAGCGAGGACACTGTGATATTCTCAGTGGACCAGTGATGAGACCTAGGATGACAGTGACTTCGTGCCCGTAGCAAAGCGCAAATCAAAGAGAAGACTCGTCAGGACATCCCCTTCCGCAAGTAAGGCTACTCTGATCCTGACGCGAAAGTCATCGGAGCACACAATTCTATTTGTGCCTGTGGCTGCTAACGACAATATAAACCGGCTCAACCGCCAAGCTACATCTGTGGCGCTCGTGGCCCTTGTTCCGGGTCAGATCAAAGATGTAAGAATCAACGCCCGTAAGAACATTCTCGCTGTAGATGTTGCAGACCGCAGCACGCTACATGTTTTGAGCAACGTCAAGTTGCTGGATAACATCAACGTGCGCTGCTACAAACAAGATGAACATACCTCTACGGCCGATGTTGTGTATGACGTAGACAATTCCATAAGCGATGCCGACCTGCCTATACTCACCAAGCCGGCGACAGAGAGAATTGCCATATTGCAAGCCCGTCGCCTAGGGAAATCGAACTGCGTGAAGCTAACTTTGAAAGGAGGCAGCCTACCATCACACGTCAAGGTCGGTCACTTTCGACAAGTAGTACGGCCTTTTGTGCCAAAGCCGCTTCAGTGCCGGAAATGTCAAATGATAGGGCACGTTAGTGCAGTTTGCACAAATACTTCCATGTGCTCACAATGCTCTGAGTCGCACAGCTCCGACGCCTGTCATGCAGAAAACCTAAACTGCGCCAATTGCCAAGGCTCTCACTACGCATCTTCCAAGAATGGCCCACATGTGAAAAAGGAGATAAAGGTCTTGAGGCAAATGGTCATGGATGGTTCGTCGCACAGGGAGGCTGCCGCTAAGGTGCGACGTCGGCGTTCAAATTGCCGGAGATCTTCGAGGAAACCCACTGCTATTGCTCATGATGCACCGCGTCCGCCCACAGTCCACACACTTCCACAGACAACTAGCAATACTAGCAGCGAGGGTCCTACGCAGAAAGTCTCAAATGTCATTGCCCACGCGAGGAGTGGCCTCCGTTGCCAAGGCTAGACCACCCAGCGGAGAAGCTACATGAAGCACGCTCGCCGAATCATGCTTCACCTTCTGACAGCAGCCAAGAAGATGACAAACAAGTTGTCACCATGATAAGAGCCCTTATGAACACGTTCCGAGTTCTCCTGACAGCCATACACACTCCGGCGGCTCGAGGTGCGCTTCAGATACTGAATGTGCTGAATCCGGTACTTTCCAGTCTTGAGAAGCACCATGGGTGCTCCGCTGCACTCGTTCCTTACAGAAGTCAAGGAAGCGTCTATCTTTCAGTGGAATGCCCGTGGCCTTAAATCCCGTATTTCGGACTTTCGTCCATTTGTTTCTAAGAACAACTTTCCAATCATCGTCATTTGTGAGCCAAACATTGAGAGCGCGATCCGCTTATCAGGATATGAATCTTTCATGTCTGGCACTTGTATTGACCGCAGCAAAGTCATCGTTTATGTCAGATGTGATTGCACTTATGTTTTACACCCAGTGGCACCTGATGACGACAATCAGTAGGTATGCTTGACCGTAAAGTGCAAGAACGTCTAACTCACGCTCATAGGTGCCTACATTCCACCTTCGAGCCGATTTAACAACGCAAAACTTAGTGCAATTTTAAAAGCGACACCTGGACCATGGATCATTCCCGGCGATTTCAATGCGCATCATCCGCTATGGGGAAGCTTAAAGATGGATTGCCAAGGACGACGTGTACTAACCTTCGCGTCAAACCACGAACTCTGCTGTCTAAATGATGGAAGTACCACTTTTCTGCGGGGATTGACTTACATCAGCTGCCTGGACTTAACTTTTGTTTCAAGATCCCTTAGTAGCAGTGCGAAATGGTTCCCGGACAACGAAACACATGGTAGTGACCATGTTCCAACATATTGCTACACGCGTGTGGTATTTGGTTGTTTGAACGAGGCGCGCGGGCGCCATCACCCGAGAAAAGAAGAGGAAGAACGAGCTGGGCGCGCGCAGTGAATCTAACCGGTCAGCACTGCAACCGCTGTTGTAAATACAACCTGTAAATAGTTGGTAGCCTTACTGACCTGTCCTTCGCGTAACATTCTGGTGGAGCTGGAACGTTCCCCGTCCTCGCCACGGAGCTCCCGGCCGCACCGTCGTCTTCTCAGCCATGGCTTCCGATGGAAACACCTCGTCGCCACCTACACCTGCAGCGCCAACCACAACGTACGTTACGGTTCCTAGTCTCCGTGATCCTGGGACATTTTCTGCGCAAAATGGCGTTGACGTCGACGACGACTACTGGCTCAGCATGTATGAGCGTGTTAGCCGAAGCCACCAGTGGGACCCTACCGTCATGCTTGCCAATGTGCTCTTTTATCTGGACGGCACACCGCGTGTCTGGTTTCGCACCCATGAGGTTGAGCTATCCAGCTGGGAAACTTTCAAAGAGAGGCTTCGCGACCTATTTGGCAACCCGTCAGGTCGACAACCGGCTGCGCGAAAAGGGCTTGCTACCCGTGTCCAGTCGTCGACAGAATCGTATGTCTCTTACATATAGGAAGTGCTCGCGCTTTGCCGGAAAGTCGACGAGCACATGACCGAGGTTGACAAGGTGGGCCATATCCTAAAAGGCATCGCGGACGACGCTTTCAATTTGCTCGTCTATAACAACGTTTCTACTGTCGACGCCATCGTCAAAGAATGCCGCCGCTTCAAGGTAGCCAAAAGCCGCCGCGTCGTCCCTCAAGCACAGCATGCGCAACACGACGCACAATTGGCGCGGCGGGCGTTTTCGCGGTGTTTACGCTGTCCGTTTGATCGTTTGCGCTGGGCGTTTGCCAGTGTGTTATAGCCATGGAGAAGGAGAGTGAAATTGCTGCTCAGCAGCGCAGAAGAGCGGAGAAACTTAACTCATCGGATCCCGAAGTAGTTGCCTGGCAAATAACGGTTGAGCGTAGGAAGAATGAACAGAAGGAGGCTAAACGTCCCTGCGGAGACACCGGAGCGAAGGGAGGAACGCCGAGCAAAGCGGCGTCGCCAGGAGGCTGAGCGACGTGCCCGACCATCTCAGCAGCAGCAACAATAAGACGCCGTCGATGACGTCAAGGTGCGCCGATTGACTGACTATACGGTGAAACTTAGCGAAAGCGCCATCCAGTGCGACTCGGACCTTCGAGACGGACTTCGTAAACAATCCCTTTGGATATGTGTGCGACGTGTGTGAAAAACTGTGGCACATGAATGACTTGACACCGGTAAGTAGGGCCATGTGTTAAACGTTGATTCAGTCGTGTTGATGCTACCAGAAGCTCTGGAGTCTGTATCTATGTGAGGAATAGGATTGCTGCCAGTGAACTGCCAAGCGTAGCGGTGCCCAAGGGTGAAGCCTGTGCCGTTCAGCTTGATGGAAGTGGTGTGGTCATCAAAGTCGTGTACGTGTCGCCGAACAACTCGGCTAAATACATTATAGACGTAGTGGCTACGTCTAAACCTAGTCGTGCGGCAAGTGAACTCTGTGTGGTGGCTGGCGACTTCAATCGTGCTCCAGACTCTCTTGGTGTTCCTTTGAAGGACACGTTTAACCTGGACTTAGCCAGTTTTCCAACTGCACAGACGACCCAATGGGGAACCACCATTGATCTTGTGTATCACAGACAGACAAGCAATTCAAAATACTGCGTTGGGGCCATAGAGACGGCAGCGTGTTACTACACTGACCACCGAGCCGTCTTTGTGGCAACATAGAAGCCACCAGACGTTGAGCAAAGAAAAAATCACCGCATACCCACGAAGTGAATGATGATGAGTGGGCGAAGCACCAGGGGATCATTCGGGTAACCGTGAATCCCCCGTATATATATATATATATATATATATATATATACACTGTACATGTGTACAGTATATACAGCGGTCTCCATGCAAACCAGAGCTACGGACAGCGGACGACGACAAGGGACACGGCTCGACCTTAAGGTGCTTCGCCCCTAAAAAAATATACATGTGGCACACAATACGTATACTGTGCGTGTGTCATTGAAGCAGCAGTAAGCATGATAATCAATCTAATCCTAGACAACCAGGAAAGCTAAGAATAACCAGCTGAACCTTCGGTCACGCTACGTGTATGCTGGCATAGCCGAACTAAGTAACTGCTAACATTTCTGGATGAAATTTCTTTATTTAATGGCCGTATTTGACCTATTATTCTTTTTGACTACAGACGGTACCGAAATTGTGGTAAAGGACGCATACTATAGACTAAACGCTTTGTTATCACTATGATTTCTTTAATTAGGGCGAGTGTTTTCAACAGTTACTCACACAAAACTCCGCCAACTAGCGTACTCTATGTGGAGGTTACATTGAATGGCATATGGGTATTGCACGAAATAAACTGTGGCTTCATAGGCAATAACGGGAAAAGAGAGCTCATAGTATTGTTTCACATTATTAATATTTTAGTCTCAGAAGATTCAACATGAAAGGCATGCGCTGTCAGTGTTTCGTGTCATGACATTTGTTTGTGGGCTGTCATTACGAAAATTCAGAGGAATGACTTTGTCAATAATGTTCCTAAGACATTGTATGAGCAAATTTAGTGACAGAAAGGTGTGTCAATATAACCCGTGTAGTGATAAAATTGTAGGCTGGAATGATGAACGGCAACGGAGCCATCTGTAGAAGACGACGACGAACGCGAAAGCAGTGGCACGAGCGCTTTCGCGTGGTTGCGCCGAGGGTCGTCAAGGAGCCAGCTGTGGATCAAGAAGACGATGCTCAAGCCATTGCTGATGAAGATAGTTTATGAGTACAAGCTACACACGGACGAATCCGCTAGCAATATACAGCTGCGCTGTAAAAAATCAATAGCCCTTCCCCTGTCGAGAAAATGGCGCTAAGGGAATCTTGTGGCAAGACGACGTTGTCGCAGATGTTCCGCTTCGTTTGCCCTAAACTCGGTGTCCGCGGCTCTTCGCTCACGTTTCGCCTGGGCTTCGGAAATCCCCACCCTAGACACCAACGATAAGCCCTTTCCCGAGCGAGTTGACGGCGCGTTGCTCAAACGCAGCCTGCTCCTAGGCGGAACGCAGCACGCGCGGCATTCCCAACCGGACGCCGAAACTGATCTGAGGCGAGAAAAGTCCGAAGGCGCGCACCAAACCACTTTTTTTTCTCTTTCCCTTCCCGCGACACACAAAACGACCCTGATTGGTCATGCATGTCGGGTGATCCGGCGCCGGCGCTGCTTTTCCCGCACCTGCTCTACCCTGGGAGTAGCCGGGTTTTAGCGTCACACCACAACCACCACCACCTCCGCCGACACTTGTGAGGCAATACAAGCTTCCCTTGAATACGGATGCCCGCAAAAGTCCTGCTTGGCCGTTGACCGGACGCTTTCGTGTCGCTTGATCATTGTAGTAAATCACGCCTTGACCTAAACGTGTGGTTGCATTTGGTGGAGGTCGCTGGTATGATTCCTCACCCTGGAACTCCGTACCCGGAATCTACCTCGACCCTCTACAATGCCTGACGACACGTCACCCCCAGATGCTACCCCACCCCCTGCTGTCATTTTTTCTGGCGTTCCACGGCAGCGAGACCCTGTTATATTCAGCGGCACCGAAGACCATGACGTGGAGGACTGGCTGTCCTCTTACGAACGAGTGAGTGCACACAACACGTGGGATGACGCCTCCAAACTGAACAATGTCAACATTTACTTGAGCATTGTGGGCCATCTATGGTTTCGTAACTAAGAAGCCGACATTGCAAACTGCTCGCCTGTTAAGACGAACTTTGCACAAGTGTTCGGCCGACCCGCCGTGTGCAAGGTCCTCGCAGAACAGCGCTAGCGTGGTCGCGCCCAGCAATCAGGCGAGAAGTTTACGGCCTGCCCTGAAGATGCCATATACCACTGCCGCCGCATCAACCCAGCCATGCCAGACGCTGACAAAATAAGGCAAATAATGGAAGGAATCGAAAACGACGCTTTCCACATGCTAATTTCCAAAAGTCCCAGAATGGTCGCCGACGTGATTAAGCTCTGCCAAAGTTACGACGAGCTGAGGAAACAGCGCATTTCCACGCGGCGCTCTAACTTTGTCACTGCAGGCATTTCGGCTCTCGCTATTGATGTTTCTTGTGACCACACTTCCTTACTGCAGCAAATACAGCAGTTTGTTCGCGAGGCAGTGGCTCGACAATTGTCCGTTGGGCCCTGCATTCCGTAGCCTACGCATTCGCTTGCCCTAGTGCTTCGACAGGTCATCCAACAGCAAGTTTCCGAGGCGCTGCCTAATGCCCAACAGCATCCACCTGTTTTCGTACCTCTGACCTACGGTGAAATCGCAGCCAGGCGTCGAGCTTCATTCGCCACGGATCCCGGGCAACCACCAAGCGCCTTATACGTGGCGTGGCCACCTATACGTCCGGCGCCGCTCCCCTCTGTGCGTCCCGCCTCAACACCTGCAAATCCTTTGCGCACTGCGTACAACCGGCCAATCTGCTATTTCTGCCCCCTTCCTAGCCATGTAGCATACTTTTGCTGTCGCCGCGACTTCCGCATACGTGACGGCGACCGAAGTTCAGGCTACGCTCGTCCTGAGCCACCACCACACCCGGTTTTGTCTGGCCCAGCTTAATCTCTCTCATCGTGTCAACGCGCCTTCAACACACGATGGTCGCCATTCCCAAGTCAACATTCACTTTCCCCTATGCTCCGTCGACTGCAGCCTGTCCAAGCGGAAAACTGACCATTGCGGTTCCGGAGGCAACAACTGCGCTCGTGTCGAAAACTTCAAGGCCTCGGTTTTTTCCTGCTAACGAGATCAGCATGTATATTGAGGGCGCCGCTCTGCAAGCGCTTGTTGATGCTGGAGCTGCTATCTCTGTGCTCAATGGTGAACTATGTCGCAAGAAACCAGCCGTGATTGCTCAGTGGTTATAGTCTTAGGCTGCTGAGAACGAGGTCGCGGGATCAATCCCGGTCACGGTGGCCGCATTTCGATGGGGGCGAGATGCAGAAAACACTCGTGTACCTAGATTTAGGTGCACGTTAAAGAACCCCAGGTGGTCGAAATTAATCCGGAGTCCCCACTACAGCGCGCCTCATTATCATATGGTAGTTTTGGTGCGTAAAACCCCATAATTTAATTTTAATTTTATGTCGCAAGTTGCGAAAGATTACTCCTCCGCTTCATAGGCGCCGACAACTGGACTCCGGGGCTCGAGACCCCTCCGGAATTTTCCAACAACCCCCCCCCCCTCCTAAAGTGTCATTATCGGAATTTTCCAGGGGGGGGGGGGGGGGGCAGAGCCTGCGTATCACCTTAGGCCATGTTGTGTGCAAGGATGGCGTTCTTCCCGACCCTGCAAAGCTTCGAGCCATCACCGAGTTTCCCAGGCTGACTAAGATGAAAGAACTTCGCAGTTTTATCGGCCTTTGTTACTATTTTCGCCAATTCGTCCGCAATTTACCCTCCACCATTGCCTCTTTGACACAGCTTCTCACCGACAACCATGACGTTTCGGCTTGGTCTCCCGCTTGCGACGACGCTTTCGCCATTTTACGCCTTCTCCTCACCTCCCCTCCTATTTTGAGCCATTTTGGCCCGGACGCTCCTACAAAAATCCATACGGAAGCTAGCGGTGTTGGCCTTGGCGCTATACTTACTCAACGCAAGTCTGGCTTCGACAAGTACATCGTCTGTTACGCCAGCCGCACCATCACCAAAGCGTGAAGTGGATCAAGAAGATGAGCAAGACATCAGCGGAAGCAGTTCACCTGATTCGCAGAATGGCGCCACGGAGTGGTGGGGCTCGCACTGACGTCGCGCTAGGGAGCCTACATGCATGTAAAACAGCTCTTGCATGTAGGCTCCCCACGTCGCGCGCTGCCTCGTGCGCTCCGTCCTGCAGCCTCGCATCATATATCAAGCGCAGTTCCTAAGATTGACTGCTCAACAGTGGGACAAACTTGAGCTTATCAAAAGAAGTGCCATGAGAGCAATTACAGCCCTCCCTCGTTTAACACCTACACCAACGCTACAAGAGCACGCACAGCTTAACACCATTTCTCAACTCGTTGAACAGCGACAGCAAGCAAGAAAGCTCAAAATATGCCACATACCGATAGTCGTGGCGCTCCAATAATATTTGGATTGTGCCATGACAACAAACTTGGACAATCTTCCACCATGGAACTATACATCACTAACCACTAACAAGACAACAAAGCCCCGTCGGCGGGTTCAACCGATTGCAAAGTCAAAAACTAGCGTACCTACAGAACGCTGGGTGCTATACACGGACGCGGCGGATGAACCAAGACGAGGACAAATAGCATTCTCAAGTCCGACACACCCTGAGGTCCAAGCCACTTGCAGCTATGCAACAGAATTTTTAGACCCCTTATTATTTGAGCTGCAGGCTATGCACGAAGCGATTGAAACCCTTGTCGACTTGCCTAACAACAACGAAGCCCACTTCTATACTGACAGCCTCGGCACAGTTAAACATCTCAAACCAGTAACCAAACCATTGCGTGAGCAGATACGTAAAATTCTAAATTCTACACATGTGAGCGTTACTGCCACTGGGTGCAGGCACATAGTCATGACCACAACAATGACCTTGTAGATCGCATTGCTCACTCTTTCTCGACACCCGTAACACCTCCTCTTTCCCTTCCCGCAAACCCCCGCTCTGTTTTCATTGCCCGAAAATCCATCCTCCGTCGTGACACGCGTGCCGTCATCCCCCCGCGTGTCTGCTCCCTTCCCCACAATTTTTCTCGGGTGGAGGAAGACTCTCCCCGGAGACTTGGGGCCGGGGCGGCCCTTTCACCAGCCGTCACTTGTACTTGGGGTCCACCGTATGAAGACATTGCATACTGTCCGAAGTACTCTGCTCCTGCATCTGCAGCGGATGGCCACCATCTACTTTGTCCTGGAACAAAGACAATTCGAGAAGGTGTTCTGAAGGCGTGAAGTTCAAGAGTGATCGAGCAGAAGACTATAAGAGATGGGTTATGGACAACGCATTTTATAAGTCGCTGTTGCGGTGTCTCTATGAAACGGGCCTGCACGTTTATATTTAACCCCATTACGATGTCATACTACGTGGCAAACTAAGCGAAACAAACAAACAAACAAGAAAACTATTCTGGTATGGTGAACGAATGCCCAGCCATCGTTTTGGCAATCACAAAATTCGAACCTTATGTCTACGGCCGACCATTCGACATCGTGACTCATCACCATGGCCTGTGCTGGTTGTCTTTCCTCAAGGATCCATCTGTTCGCCTGGCTCGTTGGGCACTGCGTCTCCAAGACTATGATGTTCGTGTCGTCTACAGGTCCGGATGCAAACATGCAGATGCCGACGCTTTTTCACGCTCTTCACTTCCCCATGAATCTGGTGTTGCGTCTGTCCTCAGCTACGATTCTTCGATCCTCACATATACCAGCATGTCATCTGAGCACCACCAGGATCCTTTGGATAGCCTCTCTACTAAAGTTCTTGTCTTACCCGTCACCGCGTACCACGAACCACACGCTTGGACGCACTGCTCGTCACTTCACCATCCGCGACGGGCTTCTGCACTGCCGTTACTTATCTGATGGCGGTAAATGGTTACTTTTGATTCCTCGTCGTCTATGTTCCGACATCTGCACCTCCTTTCATGCGGACCCGCAATGCGCCCAAGCCGGAGTATTAAAGACCTACGCACGCCAGCGGATTCAGCCCTACTGGCGCGGAATGTACCGCTTCGTCCGGCAGTAAGTCCTCTCGCTCTCCGAGTACCAACGCCGCAAGAGCCCACCTTTAGTGACCGCTGGGCCACTCCAACCCCTGCCCTGTCCCAGGCGGCCTTTCTACCGCATCTAAATCATTTTATATGGTCCCCTTCCGAACACTCGAAATGGCAACCGTTGGGTCATCTTGGCTGTGGACGGCCTCTCGCGCTGTACCGAAACTTCAGCGCTTCGGTCTGCCGCATCACGTGAAGCTGCCTTGCTCATTCTTTATGGCCTCGTTCTTCGGCACCGTGCACCGCGTGACCTACTGAGCAATCCCGGGCGTTCTTTCCTCTCCGGAGGAATATTGCACGTGAGTGCAACATGGTCCGTCACCCTACTAGCGCATACCATCCCCAAACAAACGGAATCACTGAGCGTTTTAATTACACACTAGGTGACATGCTCGTCATGTACGTTTCCGCTGACCATACCAATTGGGACCAGACACTACCCTTCGTTACCTACGCTTACAACAGCGCCACTCAGTCTACCGCAGGATTCACCCCGTTCTTCCTTCTTTACGTCCGTCAGCCTTCCTCCTTCATGGACACTATCCTCCCATATCGCTCTGATGCCCCGAAATCCAGAACTCTATCTGACGTCACCACCTACGCTGAGGAATGTCGCCAGCCCCCGCGCTCACTTACCTCGCAAGACCAGGCTCACCAGAAAGACCGCCAAGGCCATAGATTCTCTTCACCGCCACATTCACCTGGGAAATGGGTGTGGCTCCGCGTTCCCTTCAGCGCTCCTGGCCTTTCCACAAAGCTGCTGCCTAAGTATGACAGTCGATACGGGATTGTACGTCAGACATTTTCAGTAAACTACGTCAATGAGCCCTTCCAGCCATCTACAGGCCAACGGCCGCGGTCGCGAAACGGTTCACGTCGACCGGCTGAAACCGCCGAACAACGCACCAGTATCGATGTTTCCTTAGGGCGACAGGGTGGCTCCTTTTTCACCTGGGGGTGATTGTAATGGTAAAAAAGCCGGCGCATCCCACGCCCTGTGGGAATCAACGTTATGCGAAGCAGTGTGCGGGGAGCCTACCAACTTAACGAAACGACCATAAGAGCACCAAGACGTAGGCGGCTGTCTCATGACCTACGTGAAACGCATGCCATGACATTCATGTCATGACCTATCATTTATGCCCAAACCCATTTCAGCGCTTTTTGAGTGTTAATTGTTTTTCGCTGAGTCATTCTCATTTCTGATGAGTCATGCTCACAACAGTGACTTCTGCCATCATCGTTTAGTGTTTCCATGACTTCGTACCCATGTCGGAACTCATTTGAGTGGTTTTTGAGTGTTAATCTTTTTTTCCCTGTGTCATTGTCCTGACCATGACTTCTACCATCATCCTTAGTGTTTCTATCACTAAGTGACCACGTCCAAACCCATTCCAGTGGTGGTTGAGTGTTCATCATTTTTCGTGAGTCATTGTCGTTTTTGCTGAGTCATGCTCATTACTATGACTTCTACCATCATCCATTAGTGTTCCCTTCACTTAGTACCTCCCGAACTCATTTCAGTGGTTTTTGAGTGTTAATCTTTCTTGGCTAAGTCATTGCCCTTTTTTGCTGAATCATGGTCATTATTGAGTCCTTATTGCATTCTACTATCTTTATCGTTACTTTCATAACCCTACTTGCACCCATTACAGTCATTAATTCTCGATTCTTTGCCACTTTTGGTTTTTTTTTACCAATGAGAACACCAAGACATAGGTGGCTGTTTCATGACACACATATCATGGCATTCATGTCATTACCTATCATTTATGTATATTATGACAATAGTGTATGACGAACATAAATGATAGGTAATGACATTTTTTTTAATGTCATTACCTATCATTTATGTTCGTCATACACTATTGTTATAATATACTAATTTTGGTACATACCAAGTGAACGGAACGACTATGAGAGCTCCGAGACGTAGGCGCCTAGATAGATAGATAGATAGATAGATAGATAGATAGATAGATAGATACCCTCAAAGTGGCAAATGTTCGCGCCAAGAAATGCTTCGCATTTAATACAGACGCCAGCAAAAGAGGCGAACGAAGACGCGCTGTTGAAGCTCGCACTGCTTGGCCGTTGACCGTACCGCTTTCGTGTCGCTTGATCACTGTGATAAATCACGCCTTGACCTGACCGTGTACTTGCATTCGCATATACAGCATCTCATATAGCGATGCGTGGCATTACATATACCTAAATATGTACGGAAATTCTCGCTCACGGGATACCGGCGCCGACGCCGATACTGGATTTTCTGCGACACAAGCCCTTAACACTATCGCGTTAGAGGGAAATGATTGGGCCAGCCAATCTGACAAATGTCATTTCACTCGCACATGCAGCGTTCGGCGCGCGGCGACGATTTCATCTCCATTGACGTCATACGGAACCTCACGGCGACGGCGACGGCGACGCCGACGGCAGAAATCTGCTTTTGAGTGTCCATATAATTGCTATCGCAATAAAACAGTGAGACGTCTTTGGTTGACGTGTAGTTGTGCGCAATTATTCATAACCTCCGAGAAGGGTAGCATTGTCATTGCCTCAGACGGCACATCGCATCGTGGCTGAAGTTATAAACTTCAATTGAATGTGCCACTGTACGTGCCAAAACCACAATTGGATTATGACGCACACGTAGTGGCGGACTCCGAATTACTTTTGAGCGCGTAAGGTTCCTTTGCCTGCGCCTAAATTTAAGTACACAAACGTTTTTGTATTTTGCCCCCGTCGAAATTCGGCTGCCGTGGTCGGGTCATAGCCGCAACGCTACTGCGACGGGCACAGAGGTGTTGATTTGATGGTCGGCCGCTTGCGTATCGCCCAGACGCTACAGTGCTTTCATGCGACTTCGCGTCTGCACACCCTGCGTCAGTTGACCACACGCCAAATATACACGGCGTATATTTGTTAGGAATTGCAGAAACCTGCCCTATCGTACCTCGAACCTAAATTTATCCACTTTGTCCGCAACGATTGTCGTGTCTAGTAGTAGCGTTTTATTGCCTTCTTACGTTGCCTTAACTCTCTCCAGCCCTGCCTCCCGCCCCCCCCCCCCCCCCTCATGTATGTGAACTGCAAACGAAGAGTGGCAAGGCTCGTTTCGTGACTGCGTCGCTTCTACCCATTCTCTGCCTCCATTTCATGCCTCTCTACAATTCTATCTACCTTTCCTCTGGACTGTTGCACGGTAGTACAGTGGTAAGCTCTGCAGTTACTGCAATGCTTTCGGGGGGAGTCACCTATAGTTACAGAAGAGGGTATTGTGGCGACGCCCAGGGGGCTCCAGATGACATTTCTGGGATGTGATGAAAAGGTCCAAACAAGTTTCCTGCATGCCACGCCCCTGCAATGTATATGCACGCTCTGAACCACCTCCCGATGCGGTGTGGAAAGCGACAGCAACAGCAACAACAAGAACAGTGCAAAAGCTGAAGGAAGAGACAAAGAATGCCTCCTTCTAGAGATAACTTTTTCTTGGTGGGAACAGAGCTACTACAAGTTGTCTTGCTGGCCACCATAGCGTTTTAGGCTATGTCAGAAACGGAGTATAGAAGGGTAAGTTTGCTGACTTGCCACCACGCTATAAGATGGCGCGACCTGACACGACGATGACGTCGCGGCTGGCTGGTCTGAGCGACGGTTCTAACTCTGGCTACCTTGCAGCACCACGGCCACGGCGCCAGCTGTGACGGCCTCGGTCACAGAAACCCTAGCTGGGTATAACGTGACGTGAGGAACAAAAATTGCGAATTACTGGTTAAACGTGCGCAAATAACTTGTCTATTCGTATAAGCGCATACACAAGGCAACATTCATCTTACAATCACTGGTCATTACGTTAGAAAGCGAATCCGGTGCCGTGAAACACGTTTGGGGGCATTTACGTTTGGTATTGACCACGCTGTCCAATGCCGACCTTCGGGGTACAAAAATCGTAACGAACTCGCCTTAACAGCTTAGTTAAAGCGAACCGGGAACATAATATTAAATCAAGGCACTATGTTCCCGTTCGCATGCCAAGTGTGCGTCTGACGTTGTTGTGGTTGATTCAGACATGCATTTCGGGGCTATAATTCTATGTTCAGCAGCACCTCATAACTGAATAATAAATTGCGAGTTCAGCAACAAAGCGTGAGAGCGTTCGATTTTTTTTTTCTTACAGTTCGAGTTTCAGTTCGCGTGCCTACATAAGATGTGTGCTAGCGCTTTGTGACCATTCATTCAACAACCGTTCATTTCCTAGCTCCAACAGAAGGCCACATGCAGTGTTTGCTTCGCTCTCAGCGTAACGGGTCCCGGCCAGTTCGACATCAATTACAAATTATGTTGTTTTTTACATGCCAAAACCACGATATGATTATGAGGCACGCCATAGGGGGAGACTGCTGATTAATTTCGCCCACCTGGGGCTCATTAACTTGCACGCAAGGCACCTTACACGGGTTCCATTTTCACTGGCTTCTGTTCATTTCGCCTGTTTTCTTTTCTAGGGCTGCCGACGAAGCCTTCGTCCTATAGCTCGGTATTTGGTCGTCGTGAGATCTTAGCTTCCGTGTCGTCCTTATGCCCTGCGGCGTTTATTTCCAGCCAGTGGCGCTCGCATCTTCGACAAATATTCAAGCTCTAGGTGTTCGTATAATATGATTGACTTGTATCTTGTTTCAGAGGCCTACTTTGGACTGCTTGTTCTTCAACTGTTGACACTAACTTTCTATCGCTTTTCGCTTTGGTTCAACGCCAAACAGTAGGCAGCTTTCTTGTTCCCAGCCCGCGTGTATTGAACCGCTCTGACTTTGTCACTTGTCTTCTTTTTTTTTCTTTTTTTTTTTTTTGCAGAGTAGCTCTTAACGGCTCAGTCTTCGATGGTCACGTCTGGATGTAAAAAAAAAGAAAAACTCTCGGTGGCCGTATAGGCTCCGTACAGTCGAGTTTGCGGCTGCTCTGGCGCCATCTCCCGCAGAGACGCGACAGTATTGGGAAGGTGGCTCCGCAGCTTGGCCGGTTCGATGCGTATTCTTTCCCGCGCGCTACACTTCATCTCGGCCACGGTTGAAGCCGTTTTCGTTTGTTCGCCAGCCTCCCTTATTTTTTTTTAATACGTCTTGCGACGGTGCACTGGCATGCGCTTCATTGGCAAGCGTTGAAATTGACGGAGGTGAAAAAAAATGGCAAATGTAAGACGATACTGCTGCGTAAAGGACTGTCACAACCACGAATGCCAGCCCGGGATAAAGTTGTACAGGTTTCCTGGAAAGTCTTACGAAATCAAACGGCGAAAGAAATGGATCGCAGCTGTGAGAAGAGTAAAGTAAATCAGCTTCTTTCATATTTGTGAGAAGGTTTGTTTTGTAAATTGTGCTACACATGCGCGTTTCACAGCTCGTTCTGCGATAAAGTTTGATGAATTTTTTAATGGTTCATTATAATTTATAATGCTGCTAATCACTTAATTTACAATAATATAATGTCTTTGCAAATTACGCATTTCTTGAGCAGATACAAGGCATTACCCTTTTCGCGTGACGGACAGATTGTGCTGGGCTACTCGGTAAAAATGTTTACGTATTAAAAAGAACGGATAAATAAGGGCTCGTTTCTCTCACGTGCCGCGCAAAGCGACTCGTAGTTGCACGCATTACGTCGGCAAGGAAGTCCCGGCTCCGTGTTAAGCAGTGATCCACACGTACGACAGACTGCTTACAATTGCTTTAAGACCCCAAAAGTTTTTGTTTGGCGGCGTGCCGACGACGACAAAGTACACAACGTTAGAGCACCGGGGTGTCACACCGTCAATGTCAATCGAGATCGCGCCCGATCCGCATCACATTTCTCAATTTCGATCAAGCATGGTCACTGCCACATGGTCCATCAATCCGAATCGAGTTAGTTTAGCTCACTTGACATAACTGTGCTGACGAAAACCTACGAGTGAGCGTGTAGCTGTACGCGGTCCAGATCGAGCTGTATGACAATCTAAAGTAACAGTTTGTCATCAAATGATAGGCCGCGGCGTACAACGCGCCGGAGCGAAATGAGGCATGCATTGCCAACGGTGAGGCATCGATTAAAAATCGGTCAACTACAACGTTTTGAGGGTGCCAGTTTAGTGACTTCAATTTTAGTGTAACAGTAGGCTTTACACACGTGAAGTATTATTTCGCTTTAGTTGCTTTCCCTGCTGCGAGCGGCACTTCGCGTGAGCGCCCACGCCGTCCACTTCTTTCACAGAGGTAACATACGAAGCAGCGTAGAGCTTGTCTCCGCTGGTTAACGCTGCCCCATGAAAGTACTCGTCTATTCCTTTAATAGGCCTGAACCCCGCAAATCTATTTGTGACATCACAGAGAGCCAGGTTTGCACTTTCACGCGCACACACGCACAAAAAAAAAGAAAAAGACGGCGAATCTCGGATACACGTGCGGCTTTAGGAATCTCGCGGTCTTCCCAGTTTCGCGCCGCCCGCCACATGCGGCACTGAGCATCGCGGCACCGCTGCTGTGCAGCAGCGCCGCCTGTTCACTGCACGGAGCCTATGCTGTATGTGCGAGTGAAAGCGCACGACGGACGCGCGCTTTCACGGGGAGCGAACGTACGGCGGAGAGCAAACCCCACTACTTCCGTCGCGCGAAAGGCCGTGCGGGACGGGATGGAGGGGGGAGGTGGAGATGACGTTTAGCTGAGGCACCAAATGCGTATCTGGCGACCGGGCGCAAGGGGCACTGGCGACTTAATCTCCCACGCGAAAGGCGGACAGCTGGAAGGTTGCGCGGGAGGGAGGGGTTGCGGCTTCTGCTCTGAAAGCAACTTGTACTTTGCGCGGCGCCGGGCGGTCGCGCGCACCGCATCTTGAAAGCGATCCGCAACGTGGCTCCTACCAACATGGTCCTACCTTTCGCCGCTCAGTTTCGCCGCTCAAGCGATAGGCCATATGAACCTTCGCTCGCTGTTGCTGGCGCGCTTGCTCACGCCAGCGTTTTGACAGTGGTTGTGTGCGGTCACACAAACAACGCGCAGAACTGATGTCGACGGCGGTGGCGTTTTGCCCGCGTCCGCACCGAATGCGCGCGGCGTTGGTGACGTGTTTATGAAGAACGTGCCAACATTTGCCGTACAACCTATGGCGGTGTACCGTAGCGACCATAAGGTCGTGGTCCCTGTGGTTACTAAATAAATGAAAACCACCACGGATCATATATATTTCTCATTTTTTAATAGTTCAAATAACCAATTACACCATCATAATATTCATAATTGGAAATACGTAATTCCCACCATAGTACAGCTTCGCTGGTCTTCCATATCCACCCCAGTGGAAGGGCTGACAGTTTCTTGTCTTTCGTTTCCCGGCTTTGTGTGATGCGCTACGAATTTGCGTTTCAGAGAACGAACAACACTTACTTTATTACACAAGGCAAGGGTTTGGTTTTGGCAATGATTTGCCAGGTACATCTGAGCACGGTAAAATGCTTTTTTTTTTTACTATCACAAGGAAGCAATGTTTCTTTATCGTTGCTTTGCGTATTGCCTTATAAATGTGCACCTCTTCACTCTCTGCTTGTACATAAAATAATCTCCTTGTTTTTCTGCTTCACGCGTAGTTCAGCTTTATTCAGTGCTGCGGCCGCCTTGCTAAGTAAACATTATTAACACTTTCAAGTTATTCCTCTACATACCTGCTTAAGTATGATACGATCAGGCACCAAAGCCTGCCTATTAATTCGGTGACCGGCAGTGAGCGGAGAGCCCAGCATAGGCGCTAGTCTATACAGGTGGTAGTACCACGTATTATTCCACGGTATAGCTTGTCATCGGTAAACAGAGCATGCGCTGCTCAGATTTGCTTAGGCGGCCACAGAGGAGACAGAGGGCAGTCTGCTTACTTTTGAATGAGTAAAATCGAGCTGTGTGGCTGCGCAATCGTACTATACAACCTCGTGCTATTCCGCCTAATGGCGGGGACAGCGTTCTTCACCATGGATGCTCAGCGCAGAAGGGGGAGAATGTAGAGCTGAAGTGCAGGAGGTATACGGAATTGCGTGCGCTCCGTTGTGAGGCGATCGCGTGGGCTCCGGGCCCGCGGAGACGGCACCAAAGGGGCGCATCCTAATTTTACGGCTCAGCGGGCGCGTTCACGAAGCGCTGCAGTGAGAGAGAGAGAGGGAGAGAGAGAGTTACTGGGGAGGTACAGAAGAGCTGATCGCGGTTCCCTCAGTGGTTAAGCCGTCCTTTGCGATCTGTGGCCCAACTCTGTGAGCTGCGCGGCAGATAGAGAAGCTTGCTCGACGCATCCGAGCATGCGTGAAATATTTGCTTGAATGTCCAAAGATATACACAGATAGGACAAAGTTTTATTCAGCCTTCGCTTGAAAATTTGCTTTATTCTTCATAGGCTTTATTTGTTTAGGGTTGTATCAAGCCACGGGAGAAAACAGAGGGCGGGGGTAGGCAGTCCGACGTGCTGATTTGTAAAGCGAGGCTGCATTGTCGGCGGCCCGAACTGTATAATGCCATTCGCCGATATAATACCGCCCGCGTCTTGCTAATCGTTGCGGACGGTGGGCTTGCAACTGACTCGGCACGCAACCCCGCTGTGCGTTGCGGCGTTAACGCGTACTGCGTCCGTCGCGTGCTGCTTAAGCCACGTGCATATGGTTGGGGCTGGCAGCCGAGCTGTCAGAAACTTTGCTGTTCAAGGGGTAAGTTGCGTACTCTTTGCTGGTTATTCAACTTGAAATGTTCGCTGATTGCGTGCGGCCCTGGTTGAAGTGAGTTTAGGAATTTCAGTGCTTGACAAATGTGAGTCAAAGTCACGGAAGCGTGCTAACCTTCTGTACAGTCGTGAGGAGGGGTGATTGTTATCGAACGCGCTTGCAGGGTGCACGAAACGGGGGTTGCGAGGCAAAGCGCGCGAGTAGTGTGCAACGTGCTCTGAACCATGACCAGGACGCCAGCAGAACAAGGAAGTAGTTTGCGGGGCCATTAAACTAATGGGTTACGCTATTTGATTCCAGGTTCATTTGCCCTCTCGACTTACCCTCATATGCAGAAAGTTAGGCTGTGCTCAGTAATCTTCGTAAACCACTGATACTGCTCCTTTTATGTGTGTTTTCATATCGGCGTGACGAATACGGCCTGGTTTGTGCCTTGTTCGAATGTTCTCTCCGTGCGAATAATGTGCTCATAAAGCGAAAACAGCCGTAGTTGGTCTGAAAAAATAATTTGACTGTTACAGTCCTGACTGCTGTAATGACGCTAACGGCGTTCAACCAAAGGCTCATTAATAAAAGGGGTATGAGAAACGTGCTTGGCGTTACCTTGCAAAACCAGCCTTGGAGGCCGTTAATATAAAGAACTAGATTTTCAAAGGTGGTTGGCTGAAGCATCACGGCAAAAAGAACTTAATCATTTCAGCATAATCGGGGCATAACCAGAAATGGGCAGTTGTCTTTGGGAATAATTTTAATTATTCATTTATTTATATGCTCCGCATAGATTGCTAATGCATATGTTCTCGCAATCTACATTTCGAAGGGCCTAAGGCTGGAAACTATAGAAGACACGGCGTGCCAAAATGACCACCATTTAAACGAAACGAGTTCTCTCGCAAGTGTGCGCACATTCGACACGCTTAACGGTTTAATGCTCGTAGTTGGGCGAGGAAACATGTATATGGATTTGGAGTTTAGATTTTTGTATCCATGCCATCTTTTCCTTTCTGGGGTTTTACGTGCCAAAACCAGTTCTGATTATGAGGCACGCCGTAGTGGAGGGCTCCGGAATAATTATGACCACCTGGGGTTCTTTAACGTGTACCACAACGCAAACACACGGGCGCTTTTGCAATTCCCCTCCATCTAAATGACGGGATTGAATCCCGCGACCTCGTGAATATGCATGCCAAACATTCATGCGAACAGTCAGTTGTGGTGAAGTTCCGTGCTTTACGGTAACCAAAATTCAGCGAAGAATATGAACCTTTTTTAGGGCAAGTGTCAGAAACGCATCCTGGCCATCCATCAAGTCACTGCGTAAGGAGGTCAGTATCCCGGATCTGGGGCAGACTGATTGCGGCCTATGCAGAGGGCACACGAATCACGAGTAATGACTTAACTGATTTGATCGCAAAGGCATGTCACTTTTTTTTCTTCAATGTTAGTACGTGATATCGAGGAATGCATAACAACGAACGGGGAAATATATAGTTAGCCTTGAGCTGAAATACATACATGACAAAAGAAACTTATATGTTTTAAATTAGCATTTTGAAATTGTACGGGCACACTTTGTAGAAACCTTTTACTGTGGGTCTAAACATTACGTACCTTTATTACACATCAATATAAAAGCAATTTTTTGTTACACTGAGTCGATGTCTTTCTTCAATTAATCTGATGTGATGAGCTCTCGTCAAAGTAAGGACAATCAATCAGCTGCATAGTATGCTTACTTTTAACATTGTTCCTGCACCATATTTTTCGCAGGTGTGAAATGTGGAATGGTCGGGTGTAAACTTTTCAAAAGGGTTCATTTCCTTTTTTTTCGTTCAGCAATAAAAACTCGGCCATGGTTGTTGTTCAACTGGTTCAACTGCATCAAATGGTTGTTGCTCAACTGCTTAACTAGAGCACGTGGGCGGGGCGCAAATTGATAAGCTTGTCGTCTTAGCCATTATAATGACTCGCTTTTGTAAAGTCAGTGTCGAGTGTCATTTACCTGGTGTTCTATCAGGGCGAGCTTCAAAATTATCTAAATTAAATTCTGCTGCGTTGCGTAACGAAACACCAATTTTTCGAGGCACGACGTATCTAGTGACGCAATCCGGATTAATTTAGACCACCTGGATTTCTTAAACGTACACCTCAATCTATATGTACACGAGCGCTTTTTTTTTTTTTTTTTTTTTTTTTGCATTTCGCCCCCATCGAAATGCGGCTGCCGCAGCCCGGACTTAACCCGCGAACTCGTGTTTAGCGGTGCTACACTAGCTTGGGGAAGTGGGTCCAACGCAGGCTCCCCACTGAGGCTTTTTATTGCGATAGCAATTATATGGACATTCCAAAGCAGATTTCTGCCGTCGGCGTCGCCGTCGTCGTCGTCGTCACCGTCGCCGTCGCCGTGAGGTTCCGTATGACGTCAATGGAGATGAAATCGTCGCCGCGCGCCGAACGCTGTATGTGCGAGTGAAAGGGCTCGAGGGACGAGCGCTTTCACGGGGAGTGAACGCACGGCGGAGAACAAACGCGCATTCTGCGCCGTGCTCCTTTAAGGGCTGCAGAAGTAGGCGTCTCTTTCCTCCTTTACAATCACCATATATGTAGAGTAAACGTACCTCCTTCCGACCTTGGCGCTGAGCCGTGCTCCCTCAAGGGCTGCAGAAGATAGCGTCAACCTTTCCCTTTCCCTCAAGAACCACTTATCATCCTTCCGACGCACGAAAGGGTGTTGGGGAGGGGGGGGGGAGGGGCAGGGAAGGGAAGGGAGGCGACGTTTAGCTGCGGCACCAAGTGCCTATTTATATCAGAGGCTCCGGCAACAGTCACCAACGCCGCACGCATTTTGAGCGAACGCGGGCAAAACGACGGCGGCGTCGACAACAGTTCTGCGTGTTGCCGGTGCTGCTGCATGTCCAAGTTTATACTGCTGATAAAGCTGCTATCATTACTCCGTATAGCTCTCTTCAAATTTGCTATCGCAATTGATGCTTCGCCTTTCAGGTGAAACTGCGACAACTTTTTTCAACAGCGAATCTTTCCTCCTTGTCCTCCCCCTCCTCAAAAAAGCGACACTCGATGACGTTCCCACCAGACACACGAAACCCACAAATGCGCAATTCGACAAAGAAATTTGTGATAGAACGTCTGAAATCTCTGTATACAATATCTGGGATTCTTACTTTAGCGCGAAAAAAAAAAAAGCGGCAATGACAGTGCTATTCGTCGTAATATCTAGCGTTTTCTTCCCCCCTTTTTTGCTAAGAGGCGCACCAGTTAAACGACGCTTATTATAGCCATAGCGTCCCCTTCAATAAATGGACCCTGAACTATCCCTCGGGTTTGGTGAAATAGCATAGTCCGCGGGTAGCATATGCTGCTGTGAATATCTCAGCGATGTTTTGCTGCCGTACATGGTGGGTGGAGCTCGCAAGCGGAGTGCCAAGTTACCTTTCTCTCAAAAGCTCTCTTTTCAATAGAACCCATGTTCCTCACACTTTTCTGGACGCTTTATTTCGTAATGAAGCCAATTCCCACAGGCGGCTGCTTTTGGTAGCTGCGGTCGGCACTCTGCGGCACGGTAGCTGCGGACTCGTGACGGCACCGCGGGGTGCCGTCACGAGTCCGCTGGCTAAGCGCACTGGGGCTCGCCGAGGATAACCTCGTTTGGCTTATGTTTAGAGCGTCGTAGGCACCACAATCGGAAGTCGTGCCGTCTACTTAAACATCCAAAATAAAATTTGAACTGCGCGCCACGGTCACATTTAGAATGTGGAGCGTTGTGGCCACGCCCCACTCTTCCGTAGCCTTCGCAGTGCAAGGCATTGAAGAAGGAACGGAAGCACAGCGAAGGCCGTGTCTAATTGCCAATAACTCCGCTTCTGCTTAACGGATTGAAGTACTCTTTTATGGCAAAGTATTTCTGAAATAGCCAATTTTTATTTTAAATGCCTTTCTCCACTTCGATAAAGAGTGGTGCAGGGCCCCTTTTAACGTGAGAGGTGTCTGGGTTGTCGGCACTGATGCAGAGATTAACAGAAAATCCATTAACTGTAAATTTTCGCAGATGGAGCTGTTTTAATGCTAAGAAGTCTTGGGCGAGTACCGCAGCCAAATCTGTCCGTTATACGAAGTGTAATGCATTGTTTCTGCACAAAAATGCGTAATTTGCCAAGTTAAGACATTCAACAGTTGTAAGAGTGTAAATGTAGATGATTAGTAGCTTTATAAGTGATAAAAAATAATTGAAACAAACAAATAATAAAATTTATCAGAAAGAATACCGATATGATCAGATTTATGCATACCCATAGGGAGACACCGCCAGAATTTGGGGGTTGGTCAACTTGAAGTTTGCATGTGGGCCAACTGAAATTTGGAGGTATGCTCATAACGACTTAGACAACTCCAGTACAATTTCTGCACAAATTTTATTGCCGCTAGAAAAACAATCCATCTTTGCGCTGTGATAGACAGGGCTCCCACACTACACCTACATCTGATGCCATATGCTAACCGTGGATAGTCGGTGAACTAATCAGTAATTGAATGCCTACCATATAAAGGTGTGCACCTTGCCATCTCCGATTTCTTTCCAAGTATTTTTGATAAACGCCGCAGATAGTTGGTATATATATATATATATATATATATATATATATATATGTGTGTTGTGAAACGCTGGCAGAAAAATGTATTGCTCTTTCTACTATTGATTTTATATGCCCACAAGCAGCGTAAACGTAACTTTTCAGGATTGTCTGGAAACGCTACGCTTGCATTCAGACTAGAGGCAGTGCCAGCGCAGCTTTCCGACGTTACTCTCTGGAGCCTAAAGCCAAAGAGATTCTTGACAACTATCTCATCCAAGTGTAGCTGCATTTCCAAAATTAAATATACATAATCGAAAATTTTCCTACTTCTCGCCGCTTAGTAGATTACGTTGGCTCTGGTTGAGCCCAAGCAAAGCAAACATTCGGACTCCTGATAAATCGCAGAAATTGATTCAGATGTAGAACATGCAATTACTAATGCATAAGCGGGCTTGTAGCACTCCACTACGTTTGCAATCTTTGAAAGAATTAAGAGGAAGAGGAAAGGCAGCTAGGTTAACCAAAAATGGCCACACTATTTTACGCAGCAACAGAGGAGGAGAAAAGTGCATCTAGTGTGGAGAGAAATTCTTTTTTCTATAGGCTACAGAGAAGCGAAAGGCACAACGTAATGGAAAGATGATAAATACCCACTTAGGCTTGTTGAATAGGGGCTGTCAGATATTTTGATTCTGATATTTGGAGTCTGACGTGCTAGTCGAAAGACGCCACAAAGATTCCAAGAAATCTTAAACGAATGAAACACACCGTCCCGCAGACTGGGTGAAATTGTGGCAACCGGCGTCTGTTCGTGAAGTCACTGTGTGTTTCATTCGTTCTGCATAGATTGCAGGAAAGCAGCAAAAAGAAAACTGCGCAGCAAGCTGTCATACTGACGCCGCGGCGACGCTCTGGCTGCTCAGTCGGTCTTTCCGTGAAGCAAATGTGTGAGCATGAAAGCGGCGTTACTTTCAGCGCAGTCAGCAGAGCTGTCTGTCGGCGCCTTGGTCGGCGCCGTCGTGTCGTGAAAGGCAACCAGCGCCACATTTTATGTCTCTAACAAAGCGGTGCTCACGACAGCTGAGGTTTATATCTAGGGAGCTGCCACCCGCACAAGGATTTCCGGTGACTGAAAGGCGGGGTTTCGAGAAGCCTGATCAGTTCCGCTGACGCCAGCATATAGGTTGTGTTTCAATATTCTTTATAGGTGTTTTTTTTAATCTGTGACATTTCGAATGTCTCATCGCAATTTAGGGGCACAAGTGGCCTCATTTCTGTGGTTTTAAGTTAATTAGCCGTAAACATGGGGGCGCATGAAACTGGCCTTCCTTTATTTGCACACGGTTTTATTATGTTATATGACACTACCGTCTGTAGCAGTGTGCCGCTCCAAGACGAACACAGCGACACGAGCGCCAGCTTAGTTGTCAAAAGCCTGAAGCGAGAGCTCCTCCACTCTGAGAGCGCAGGTTGAGCGAGCTGTCCGTCAGCCGCTCCTGTTTCGCGTGGACCCTTCACCTTGTCTGCCCAGTGATTCCATTTGTAATAAAAAAGGCTTTATTACCTACAATAGACCATATAATATAATACAATATATATACACCAAATAACTTTTACAACACAAAGCAAATATGTTTAGATAAAACAGTGATAACGCTGATGACATTTCGCATATTACTCAAGCCCATTTCTTTGATGCTGCAAAAACTTCATGGCAGCAATGAGTAAAATGTTCACCTTACGTTGCCAGCTAGCTGGCTCGGAGTGCTGTAAAGAAAGAGGGCATTGCAGGGTGCCGGTTGCGCACCAGAAGGCTCGAGTGTCTTCAAGAATATCTTTGTAAATGGAAATAGAAGTAAATATTCTCCTTATTCAGGCATCAACTGCGCTGAGACTGCATCACGGATTACAACACGACGTCCTATGGGAAAGAAGCAAAGGCGCTGAGGAGCCGCTTGTGGTCAGTGGCCTTTGGTGATTGCCCTCTGCGCTCTAAACACGCCGGTGTTTTTTTCTGTTTTCTTGCCAGACGATCATTAAACCTCTCCTACCAGCCAAGCGTATTTCGCGCCACTCAGCCTCCTGTTTATCCTTGGACGTGAAAGGTACAGGAACTTTGGGGACGGCAGCAAGGGAGCGTGCTTCATGGAGAGCAACCCTCATCGTGTAGCTCTAATCCGATTAGTTGCCGCTGGCTCTTTGCGAGTAAAGGGGGAAAAAAATGGGCCGTGCCCTCGCGCGAGAAATTAAGGCTTTTATTTATTCTTTCATGATGGGACCTTATATAAAAGAAAATAGTTTCAGCTCTCTTTCATTTTCACTGCCGTTTACCGCAGACATGCACGCGCGCAATGGCGCTGGTGGTGACGTCCTCTGATGCAGAGTTCATGAGAACGCTCAAAATTATTGTGCAGTGAACGATTACATCGTATACTTGACTGCTGGCTTAAGGGCTTCGACAGTGATATAATTGCGATGAATTTATATCGGACACATATATTTTCCTTCTGCGGAATGGCTTGTGGAACACAAAACACTTTCTAATATTGGTTGCGGTTCAACAAGAGCAGAGCATCGCCACTTTTGTCGATATGGTTTGAATGCTGTTGTGAGAAAGTATGAAGAAGAAACGGTCCGACCAGTGGCGTAGCCAGAAATTTTGTTCGGGGGGGGCTGAGGTTGCAGCGCGGCCTCCTCCTTATAGAATTTGTCGAGGGATCAAATACATGAATAATAACTGCATTGCCAATGCCATTGTATATTAGATGCTGCAAACGAATTATTGAACGCTACGCACTGTCAAGTAAAATATGTATTTTTTCATAAAAGAATATATTCGTATGTCTTAAAAATTCTGGCAGAAATAACTGATGTCAATGCGGCCTGCGTTTTTTTTTTCGTCTATTTAATAAGGAAAGAAAATATCACACGGACATTAGAACTATATGAGCTTCGAAACCAGCAAAGCAATGTATACAGCTGATATGAAGAACGTAAAGGCCATCTAATGAATAAGTTGAGGACAAATATTTTGATGAATCTTCGTCATTCAAGAACCTTGTTTACATTTTTGCACATATGCAACGGCCAGGAAAAAACCTCAATGACGCTGTCCCTCGTTGCAATAGATTGCGCAGGAGCAGCTGTTATCGGTCGTGTATTGTAATTACACCGAGATTATACTCGCAACAGTGAGTACAAATAAAAAGTAGAGAGAGAGAGAGAGAGAGAAGTCATAAGGGAAAGGCAGGGAGGTTAAACATGCTGAGCCCGGTAGGCTACCCTGCACTGAGGAAGGGGTAGAAGGGATTGAAAGAGAAGGAAGAGAGAAGTTCACAGTTCACACGTTTCATATTTACAGTTAAGCGTTCATCGCTGAGTTTCGTCACAGGCGGTCATACAGACTTGTGCACTTCAAAAAACACAGCAGCGCCTTTATAGCCCTGCACATAGCAGACGCACGAGGCCACGCGCCCAAGATATTTTCCTCCGTAAAAAACCTGTCGTCTAAGTGCCCCAAAGCCGTCCGAAGGGCAATCCTCTCTTCTTCGTATCTGTGGCAGTCACATAAAAGTAGGAGTTCTGCAAAATATACATTAGAAATGCGAAGATAGAATGGAATATACAAATGCGAAGATACAACTCGCTAAGGGCAAAAAAGAGTCGCTAGGAACAAAGTTCACTGCTTGTATACACAACACCTCGCAACAAGATATTTAAATGTACTTCTAAGTCTCCAATGAAATCTACGTATTTAAGCAAACGTCACTGTATATTATGCGTCAAACAAGACAAATAAACACGTTGCGGAGTCAGAGATAGTAAACTTTGCGCACAGAAAGACAGATGATCTAGGCAAGAACAAAACTATGATCGCAGACATCATGATATGTACTCGGGCCATGCAGCGGTCGCGACAGCACCATACAGGTAGAATAATAGAGGAATAATGCAGAAATCAGTACGAAAATGTGTAATTTAACTGCCTGCACAGCGGCAACAATTATTCTGCACCCAAAATTAAAGGAGGGTTTTGCTTCGTTTCAAAAAAGAAATAAAAGCAGGTAGCTAAAAAGGAAAGAAAAGGACAAGCGAAAGACACAGATGATGCGAGCAAGTTACTACCCAATATCCGAGTGTATTTTTGGCAAACGCATCGTGGGCCGGGCTTTCAATGAGCAAGGTCGGTCAAAATTGGTTATTGATGTCCTCGTAATTTTCGTATTCGCATGATAATTTTGATCATGATGCTAACTGCTAGAATAAACGGCTAAAATTTCTGCGGTTTTAAAAGCTAACGAACAGTCATACGTTTTCGCAATTACGAGCTTATGGACCTGAAGGAATAGAGCTTTTTAGTTGCATTGATTTTTGCTGCGTCGCTATCTAAAGGACAAACTTCTCTCGGCGGGGAAGTTGAGCGAAGCGGTCAATGACTTCGGACACGTTGATGCCGACGTCTTTGTGGGTGTATAGAAGCACCAGTCTAACCATGCGTTTCACAGACATTGTGGAGCGCAAGTAGTTTTTTAGTAAACTCTTGTAAAAAAATATTCTCTCTGCGCTGGCAGTGGTCACTGGAAGGGTGACTAGAATCTGGAACAGTTTGTACACATTTACATAGAACCTGCAGTCGCAATGAGAGATGGGCATCTATTCCGGTGCTAAAACCTAAAACACTCCCTCGATGTCATTGGCATCCTTGTTTAGGTACTTTGCACAAACAGTAGGCTGTTCGATTCCGGCGATGTCCGTCGTTTCGTCAGCAAGTACGGAGAAGCAGCCTGCTTATGCAACTAGGCTTTCTTTGATAATTTCGCCACAAATTTCTATAATTTGGTTTTGTGCATCTGGGCTTAAATACGAGGCATTACTGGGGCAACTTTCCAAATGGTTCTTCAGATATTTATCTCCACAATCAGCTCGCATGCGAAGAAGCGCTCTGAAAATACCTGTATTTTCAGGGAGGCCTATGCTTGAATCCATAGGGCCACTGTCCCTCTGGCCAACGAGAGCCAGACCTTGTAGCCCGCAAAAAGAATTTCCTCAATAATAGGCCATTTCCTTTCTCCTGTTTTCTCAAATTTTACTTTGCCTGCCCTGGTCCAGCTGATCGATCACATTGGGCACGCGTCCTGATAATGTTTGGAGAAAATTATCAGCTGCTAGCTCACAGTCACGGTAATATTTAGTATTTTCGTGTGTGTGGAAGATTGCGAGCGCGTGCTTTCATTTCTGGAACGGCTTGGACACGAGGGCTCCAATGCATGCATGTTGGTCCAAGTTTATAACAGCATTAACCCCATAAAGTTCCAGAATTGAAAATCTTTTGAAGCACGCCTTTAAAAATGTCAGTGCACCTTTCGCGTCAAAAGTTTATGAGAACTTTACACCCATAAAATTTGGAATTGAAATCCATGCGCTCCGTAGATTCCGCGGCCGCTGCGAGATGCCGCAACGCGCCCGCTCGCTATCGAAAAGCCCTTGAAAGTTTGTGCTCGGATGGGGCTCCTTGCGTTACGTGACCCCAGGTGCCACGAAATCCACCACAGGTGCCACGAAATCCAGCCCGAGTTCGCAATGTTCGTGCCGAAATGTCTTTCGAGCGTGAAAAAGACATTGTAGACAGAATGCAGAATGATTGAACATAGCTCGCCTACACGAACATGTCGCAGCTTGATACACTAGGACACCTGAACAATGGAGAATTCTGCACTCAAGAACGAATTATGGTCAACAAATGCTTCGACATACACTTCCGACTTCACCTCAGTAACCTCGCCTTGCGAGAAATAGACCTTCTGTCCTTATGCAGCCTGCACAACTACTTTCAGTCAAACTAATCCTTGTTGTTTAATGAGTTTGTTCATATGCAATACTGTATGACTTTTCCCCCCTTTATTTGCTTTAGTTTATGCTTCACTGAATATAGTGCTATGTTATGTTTTTTTCCCTATTTTTTTCCTGTTTTCGTGTAATAAGACTTTCTTTATGTAATCTATAATGCTCATGTATAAATTCAATATTTCCTTGTTAATGCAGACTACGTGTTTTTCTAATTGTTAAAGTGTATTACTGCCTGTCTCGTATACACATTTTTTTTCAATTGACACCTTCCCATCTGTTTACTCACATGTGAGCGCCCGACGCCCTCTGTTGCCTTTGATGTGTTTTTAAGCTGGTCAAGTTGCCTGCGTGCAACTTTTTATCCAGAACCCCACCATGTCATTCTTTTCATGGGAAGTAAATTATTATTATTATTATTATTATTATTATTATTATTATTATTATTATTATTATATTATATTATTATTATTATTATTCCCGGTGTCGGTGGTAGTTTTGGTCGGCGGTGCATGCCGGCACGAAAAAATTTCGGGGGGGGCTGAAGCCCCATCAGCCCCCCCCCTGGCTACGCGCCTGGCGACGACGTCATAGCAGCAGCGAGCCTGACGGCGAAAGCAAAGCACCCGGCGTAGCGTATATTAAATATTACACAAATGCGCGAGGCGGTGGTTACCGGACCCATCATCATCTGTACACGGCGACCGCTCGGTTCGTCCGAGAGCGCGGGTCACTAGACGTTTCTTTCCTTTATCCTTACTGTTTGCCTTATTACACTACAGCGGAGCGCTAGCGCACATAAATGTGCGATATCGTTAACACGAAAGAAGAAAGAAAGAAAGAAAGAAAGAAAGAAAGAAAGAAAGAAAGAAAGAAAGAAAGAAAGAAAGAAAGAAGTGAGCACCGACTTTTTCACTCTTCGTTACCGCGAGAGTAGCGAATCTGCGACGGCCAGAAGTCGCACGAAGGATATTGACGAACCGAAAGCTAACCATGAGGCCTTCGGCCAATGATTTCAAAAGTGAAGCCAACGAAACCACTCATGAAACATCAAAAAGAAAACGGAAGAGAAAAGGACAAGAACATTGCCGCAAGCTCGCCGACACTAAGCAAATTGTAGAGATGCAAAAGCTCCGCTTGCAAGGTCCCCACGACAAAACCGTGGAGCGAAAAAAGAAGGAAAAAAAAAAGAAAAACGAAGGTCTTAGTTTAAACTACGGCTAACGAATTTCTAACCAGGCTCCGTGACAATGGACAGACGCGTTAACATGATAATCAGCGAAGACTGCATTGACAACGCAGTGGCAATGCAGCCGTCGTTCGTCATTTTCTCTCGACATTTCACATTTCGACATTTCAGCCGCTGCTGCCGTAAAACGTTGCGCACGGCTTGGTAAATGGCGGCATGGTGACGCAAACGGCTTGGATTTACATTACCTCGAGCTTTAACTACCGGCACAGGAAAGAAAGGGGCAGCGAACTGCTGCGCGCGCGTAGCACTTAGATGCCTCCTTACACCACAAACAGCAGCAAAACGGAAAGGGGGGGCAGGGGGACAGGTGTCCGCCACACCAGCAGTGCTCCGTTGCCGACAGAAACGCGTATCGCACACTCGTTAGCGGCTTTTCTACTGCTGGCCTATAGTTTCGCAATTCTAGGCAGCTGCTTGCATGGTCACTGCGCCAACCGGAATTATAGTTTACGGATTGCGCCACAACCGTTTCTCGGCTGCAACCTCGGCGACGCAGTGCGACGTGATGCAACGATCACATCGGCGCCGAGCCGTCATACGGCACAACAAGACGCAGTGTCCGCATACGAGTATAGAATAGGACTAATCCCGATTCCCATATACGTACAACATACAGGGTGATCATTTTTAAGTTCTGCAGAATATTTAAGAATAGCCTACTTCAGATAGCATAATTCAGATAGCACAATTCTTGTTGAGCTGGATTATTTGAAGAGGCGGACATTATACTAGCAGATAAATCGAAACACGTATTCAACTAATCAACAAAGATTGCCTAATTAATTCTGAATTACTTTATGACACATATTGCAATTTACGAATAATAGCCGGCGAGTTTGCAAGACGCATCCACTTGAAATTAATTTCAAGGATGACACCAGTTTCGATATATTTCCCAAAGTGCATGTGGGACGAAATACATGGGCATTTTTCACAGCGATTTTTGATGGCGCACATCTCCAAACTGGTGTCAGTCTGGAAATTCATTTCACGTACATACGTCTTGCAAGCTCACCGGCTGCAATTCGTAAATTGCAACATGTGCGGTAAAGTAATTCATTAAGAAGTTAATTAGTGATTTTTCGCTAATCCGTTGAAAATAAGTTTCGATATTTCATGCGCGTAATGACCGCCTCTCTGAACAATCCAGCTCAAGGACTAGAACTATGTTATCTGCAACAGGCGAATTTTTTTTTTAATTCCATAAAACTTAAGAATGATCACCCCGCATGTAGTTCAGTGTACCATAAGCACGTGCGCTGTTCAGGCGTATACGTGCGTCTATTTTCAAACATGCGCGGCCGACTCAGGCTCTCGTCCACGCACATAGGGCGCGATAAGCTATAGATCAGATAGACCCGACGTTGCATCTATAGAAAACTCACCGGGCGACGGTGTACCTGCGGGAAGAGAGAGAGAGGGTAATACCTATCAAGAACATGAGCTTTGGCAGTGGAAAAAAAACCCCCACCAACTCAAGCGCAACATGAACGACCCATGCACGTAGTACGTACGCCGCACTGTTTGTACTTCCTCTGACGTAGAAGCGGGACCTCGACGCAGATGCGACGGCAGGCGGGGCGGAATTTCCACGGTCGAATTAACCGCCGCGACGGAGCCTGTGCCCCTTTCCTCCCCTTGCCGTTTGCCCAGGGCCAGAAGCGCACCCGACTAACAGTGCATGCGACACGAACGAGAAAACCCTACCACCCCGGAGGTTGCCTACCCGTGCACAGAGCAGCAGTCCCTCGCATTCTCCCACGCTTCCTCCATCCCGTCCTCGGAAGAGGAACAGTACAAGAATGGCCGCATACTCTACGTGCACGACAAAAACGGTAATATTTTCGAGAAACAAGTCTGAGGTTTTACGTGCCAAAAACCCCGATCTGATTTATGAGGCACACCGGATCGATTCAGACCACCCGGAGTTCTTTAACGTGCACCTAAATCTAATCGCGCGTGCGTTTTTGCATCCCGCCCTATCGGAATGCGACGGGAGCGAACCCGCGACCTCGAGCTCAGCAGCGCTATACGCCATTGACACTGGGCCACGACGGCGGGTTCAATTTCAAGACACGTGCCGATCGACAGACGCATTTGACTCCTGTCAGACACCCTCGGAAGGTTTACCGTCGCCTCATGGCGCGACATGCACTGTTTCCAATGCAGAAACAGTTGTTTAAATGCGTAATGTAAGACCAAGAAGCTAACCATTACTTATATATAAACAACATCATGGATATGCTCGCCGACGAAGGGCTCTTACTCATCGCGATTAACTTTACTTCGTTAGTAGTAGCAGCTGCTACTGGAATGCCACACGAACAACTGTATGTCGCTCACCTGCACGAAAATGAGAGCCGATCCGACTAATGCACGCAGATAAGAAAGTAACAATCTATGAAAAGCCAATAGGTGCGTGCCATTCCGATACGGTGCCCCACGTGGGTACGGCCATCGCCTCCTGGCAGAGGAGGCGCTGCTACGGCTACACATACAGGTATAACCGTGCCCATGTGGCCAGTCGCGCGGCAATTCTGCGTGTATTCGCGGCCTTCTTTCACGCTCGGAAAAACACATTTATGTAGCAGGTATTGAGCAACAGAAAGCTGTGTCGGCAGTTTTTCATGTTTCCCTACAATCTTCTCATTACCACTAATAATTATAACGGTACTTCCGGAGTTAGATAATTACATTTACCTAATTAAATCTCAGTTATCAAAAAATTACTGGCGGCTACTCCACTGTACTGGAAACAATACGCACTAGGTTTTGCTTCGCGTAACGTCGTTCCTCTTTTTAAAAATCGTGCTGCGTGATAGCTGGGACACCCTGCATAAACAAGAAGAAAGGGAACGGAGGGGCCGATTTTTATTAATCATAAGAAGCCAACAAAGAAAGACACCAACAATAACATAGGGGAAATTACTTGCGCTTACTAAATTAAAGAAATGTTAAATAAATGGAAATGAAAATTAATGAAAAAAGGAACGATCCCCACGTCTTAGCATTGCATGTGCGATGCTCTTACCATTGAGATACCGCGGCGCCGTTTTCCCATCCATTTTCAGGATTATTTGTTTTACTACTAGAACTAAGCCTAGGAATGTTATACATAAAGTTGAATTGAAGTAAATATCGACAGTGTCACTCCGCCTGACATCTCTCGACGTTCCTTGAACCCTTGAACAGTCGCCGGCTTTACAAAGGTAATCAGCTCAGCCTGATGTCAACTAGCATAAAGTGTGTCCCAATTAAGGCTGCTTATTTCTTTGAAGCAGCGAACAAAATGAACTTGTTTAGCTGTCACTTTATACAGAATATATCCTGCACTGTCACTTTCGTGTGAAAGCAGGCTGCTCTGCTGCCAGAACGGATAGATAGATATTAGTACGAAAGCTTTCCAGCAGCCGATCACATTCAAATCGTCAGTGACTACGCTGCGCCGCATGCTGCCTAATCACCCAGGAAAATAGTATATAAGGACTGACATGACCTCGCATCGGAAACGTTGCCGGGGAGGAGGGGTCACGACGGGCAGTTCCTGAGCGAACGCGTGGGGCCGGTAAGTCCTGTCCAATAATTCCCAGTGATTCAATAAGAATGATCGACTCCATTTTAGGCAGCCTATACGCGAATATTCTTACGATCTATCATTAGACCAGTCTCACTACAGCTGCATCCCTATAGATTAACGTGCGGTGCTGCAGTGTCAATTCTCTCCTTCAGTGAACACAACACTGTATACGTACCACTGGCAACACGTTCTGTTGTTTTATTATTTTTATACAAATAGTTCCATAGACAATTGGAAGCAGTTGTCTATCATTTACGGAGCTCCTCAGTTGTCCGGACATTTAATTGCGAATCATAACCTTTTTCACCAAACTTATCCACTCGCCGCAAAAATTACATTTGATCGTGATTTTAGAAATGGGAAAGTATTCGAAATTCGATTCCACATCTGGCGGTCACTTTTTAGGGATGTACGAAAAATCCAAACTTTCGAATAACGAATCGAATGTTACCCTATTCCACTCGGTCCTCGAATCGAATACTCACTATTCGCAAACGCAGATATGTTTTGCGAATAGTCTTCCATTACTTATATATTACAAGCTGTGCGTAGTCAAAACGGGAAATCGAAGGAAAAATGAACCATATTTCTCCCCTGCCGCAGAGGACAAAGAACGAAAAGTTCCGTAGAGCACGCAGCTAGCGTCGACCAGGGAGCTAGACTTTCCAGCTAAACCGCAATCATTCGCGCTCGAATTTCGCTCAGATATGACATTATCGGCAATGACTACTGCGTGGTACTATATTTATCGATGTAGCAACTGTGTGCTTTCTTGAGCTTAAATCTGAAGAAGCTCGACTGCAGCATGACACCGTCTGCAGCGACCCTTCCAACTATAGAGCAAAAGAAGTACGCTTTTCGCTCTGCCATCGCTGTAGTCGACGCGCATTTCCGTTTTAGCCTCCAGGATGCACAGATGCCAATAGACTCACAATACTGTTTTTTGAAAACATCATTTCGATAATGCACGGCCAGGCAGGCTCCGAAGAACCGTGCGTATTTGTTTACAATGTCCCATTCGAGACATATATTGACGTGTAATTATTGTTTCTCGTTTCGAGCTGCAAGGTCCAACAAGCTATCGTAAAAGTGTGGCAACCTGCAACAACGCCATCAGAGATATCGACACATTCGGCTATGCTGGATTCATAGCATAGCGACGAAACGCGTCGTTTTACGACGCCGTAAAGAAAAAAAAAAGAGAGAGAGAGAGAGAGAGAGAGAGAAAGTATTTGTTTGCGCAAACGCATTTACTTCGTCGACGTCGACAAACATAGCTGAAGCGTAGTGGTATAAGGGCGCACAAGCTTGGCACGCGCCCAGGAGGAACGACTGCTATACCGCATACATACGTTTGGCCGAATAATGGAAAGCGAAGAGGAAAAAAAAAAAAAAAAAACCCCTCGTTACCGCTGAAGAGGGCGTCGCACAAGGCTCCCGGGGTTTGGAAATATATAACGTGAACGAGAGAGCAACTAATACAGGACAAGGAAAAGGGGGGGAAAGAAAGGGGGAGGGGGAGGGGGACGTCTTTTCTCAATGACGAACGAAGAAATTTTGTATTATAGGACCGTTCGGAACGCGAGAACAGATTCTGTACTCGAGATGTGGAACAGTGCATCACAAAGCGCATTGGTGATGACCTATGTCACGTGACATTAGTGTGTGCGGTTTCGGCAAAGTGACCGTTGAAAAAATTTGTCGCAGTTTCACCCGAAAGGCGAAGCACCAATTGCGATAGCAAATTAGTAGAGAGCTATACGGAGTAACGATAGTAGTTTTATCAGCTGTATAAGCTTGGACATGCCGCAGCACCAGCAACGCGCAGAACTGTTGACGCCGTCGGCGTTTTGCCCGCTTTCGCACCGGACGCGCGCGGCGTTTTTTTATTATATATATAAATACGTATTTGGTGCCGCAAGCTAACGTCCCTCCCTTCCTTCCCTCCCGTCCCCCACAGCCTTTCGCGCGACGGAAAAAGTTGCGTTTGCTCTCTATATATCGAGAGCAGGAAAGAGACGCTTAATTCTGCAGCCCTTCAGGAAGCACGGCGGACATACAGCGTTCGGCACGCGGCGACGATTTCATCTCCATTGACGTCATACGGATGCCCTGCCGTGGCCCCCGCGCTCGGCAGGGCATCGACCTGTCGACTTCCCTTCTCGGCCAGCTCCACCGCTGCTGAGATGGCGGGCCTCCACCTGGCCGCAGACCTGCTGGCAGCCGAGCCTCCTGGGTACCGGTCGCAGTGGCCAGCGACTCGCGAGCAGCTCTCCAGGCTGTGTGCCTCCCGGAGAGGGCTGGCTCAGTGCAGCCGTCCTGGTGACGAAGCTTCACGCCCTCCGTGCCAGTGGTACTGATGTCTCTTTGCACGGGTACCTGCTCACGTGGGGATCCCGGGCAATGAAGAGGCAGATGCCTGGCCAAGGAGGCACACGGCACGGACACGGACCCAGCCAGGTGGTCGTGTCATCGGACTACTCCAGGAGCACCTTGCAACGACTGCGGCTGAGCTGCCACCCCGACGCACGCGTGGCAAGGCGGAGACCTCCGACACGGCTGCCTGACAGGGGACTGACCAGAAGGGAGAGATCCCTCCTATACGCCTTCGGATTGGCTGCTGCTGGACAGCCGCCGAAGCTTCCGGCCTGTGGAAGAGCAGACTCCCCAGCCTGCTCTATGTGCGGGGCAGACGAAACACTGGAGCACCTCCCTATGTTCCTGCCCCGCACTCGACACACCACCGCAACACCATGGTGGCTCAACTCCGCCGCATGGCCTACCTTCTGGTACCAGCACGAACCTGCTGCATCCAGCCCGCAATCCCAGCCAAGTGTTCAAGGTGGTCCTCGGCTACCTTGCGGACACTATGCTGGCTGACCGCTGTAGGGACACCCTGCCGCGACGAGGACCGACTGCCCTCTCCCTTCCACCCTTCTCCCACTATTTCCTTCTTTCTCCCCCCCATTCCCCTCCCCTCAGATGCTGAGCCGTGCTCCCTATGAGGGCTGCAGAAATATGCATCTTTTCCCACCCCGAACCTCTACTACTAGGAAGCACGGCGCAGAACGCACGTTTGCTCTCCGACGTGCGTTCGCTCCCCGTGAAAGCGCGCGTCCCTCGCGCCCTTTCACTCGCACATACAGCGTCTGGAGCGCGGCGACGATTTCATCGCCGTTGACGTAATACGGAACCTCACGGCGACGGCAGAAATCTGCTTTGGAGTGTCCATATAATTGCTATCGCAATAAAAGCCAGGTACATATAGCTGAAACTCAGCTGTATATTGTAATTATGTGTACGGTACGCGCATCTGTGGGTGGAAGGGGGCCACATAAAAGCGAGAATAAAAGTGCCCGGTCTACGAACCCATAAATTCTCATGTCGGGTGTGACGAGAGTCCGGGCTGTTAGCGCCTTTTATTGCGATAGCAATTATATGGACACTCAAAAGCAGATTTCTGCCGTCGCCGTGAGGTTCCGTATGACGTCAATGGGGATGAAATCGTCGCCGCGCGCCGAACGCTGTATGTGCGAGTGAAAGGGCGCGAGGGGCGCGCGCTTTCACGGGGAGTGAACGCACGGCGGAGAACAAACGCGCGTTCTGCGCCGTGCTCGCTTAAGGGCTGCAGAAGTAGGCGTCTCTTTCCTCCTTTACAATCACCATATATGTAGAGCAAACGCGCCTTCTTCCGACGCGCGAGAGGCCGTGGGGGAGGGGGGGGGAGGGGAGGGAAGGGAGGCGACGTTTAGCTGCGGCACCAAGTGCTATTTATATCAGAGGCTCCGGCAACAGTCACCAACGCCGCACGCATTTTGAGCGAACGCGGGCAAAACGCCGACGGCGTCGACAATAGTTTTGCGTGTTGCCGGTGCTGCTGCATGTTCAAGTTTATACAGCTGATAAAGCTAATATCATTACTCCGTATAGCTCTCTTCAAATTTGCTATCGCAATTGATGCTTCGCCTTTCAGGTGAAACTGCGACAACTTTTTTTGTTAGGCCCCTAAACCACCTAAGATATTTTTTGAACATTTCAAGTAAACACACGCATCGAGTACAGAATGCCGTTACGATCAACGATGTCAAACGCTGCTATTGTGTAGCGATGCTTTTCCGGTAATAATGCCTTTTCGCTCTTATCGCGCTTTCACATTGGCCAGAGCGACGGTCCGCTCGCGCTATCAACGAGATCAGCCGGCCGTGAGCGGTGGATGATAAGACTAGTATAGAATAAGTCATAAGGCATCGCTACAAAATCGCGGCCCAGGCGTTACGCGCCGCGGGCGCGCAAAAAAAAAAAAAAAAAAAAAAAAAAAGATAACAATGCCGACCTCCTCTCCTGTAGCCTTTCCGGTATCCCCAGCGGTCATCACGATGTCACCAGGGCCGGTATTTTGTAGATGCCTTTAAAGTAATAATGCCTTTTCGCGCTTAACGCGCTTTGTCAGTGGTCAGAGCGACGGTCCGCTCGCGTTATCAACGTTGATATCGTGAGCGGACCGTCGCTCTGACCACTGACAAAGCGCGATAAGCGCGAAAAGGTATTATTACTTTAAAGGCATCTCTACAAAATACCGGCCCAGGGTGCATCTGGCGACGTCAACGGCGGTGACGATGTCCATTGGTCGAACAAGAACCTACGACTTCCGGTTAGCCTGCTAGCAGGTACGCGTAGGTACGCGCGCGCTCTCTGCTCTGCCTTGTGTTGCTCGCTTGGGCGCACTTGCGAATCGGTAATTACAGCCCGCAACGCAAGTGCCACATTGGTCAGGTTCCAACACAGTCGTGCTTAGCGGTCTGAACAGAGTCCGACGGTGTTGGCCTTTCTACACGTGCGCGCAACACTGGGTCCAAAGCTGCACGCTTCGCATGAGCACGGGCCGGCACGGCAGCAACAGCAGGTAGCCGAGGAGCGGCTAAGGCCCGTCCACGTTACCGGCACGGTAACTGGCCGCACGCCGTTTGCCATTCGCGGGCCGCAGTTCGACAGCGGGTTTGCTCGCGAATGGCGAGATTTCCTTGCCCTATAGAGAGGATGAGACCGGGACCCATTTGTGCGGCAGCCTCACCGCCGCTGATCGCTGGACGACGCCGATATCGTCGCTAGGTTTTTTACAGTTCACTTCAAAGCCAAAGCGGACGGCGCTTCGGAATGAATTACCGACGCTCACAAGCCGCAATATTTTCTTATCGTTGCTATCGCGCTTCGCAATAATTGTACACAACGGAGAAAAATATGCTGATATTAGCGGCGCCGGCGATGTGAGCACAGCCGAGCCGGTCGTTTCCCGTCGGTAGCCGTGCACTGCAGCTCGATACTTGCAGACAAGTATCGGAGCTCTCGTTAACGTTTAACATTTGACAGCGGATATTGTTTTCCATAAAATGTACATTTTATGCATCGCTTTATCTAGCGGAAATTATTTTGCTTGGAAGAGAAGCTGCAGCCGATGTTTTCGTCGCCGGTGGCGGAGGCGCGCAGCTTCGCGGTCGTCGAGTGGCCCGTTGATTGTGCTGCGGGCGGTGCGCCGGCCGCACTTCCGTCTACTTTGGACACTACTCGCGTGGCAGAGGTTCTGCAGCACTGGAGGCCGGTTCGCCGTCGGTATATTTGCCGCTAGCGTGGACGTGCCTTAACCAGAAGTGGACAGTGCTGTGAGAAGCGCATTGGCGATGACGTATGTCACGTGACATTTGGACAAGCACTCGGCGAGGAGGAGAGACCAGTCGACAAGGAGAGTAGCAAAGGAAAGAGCGAAACGAGCGAGGGCAGTGTTTCGATCATCAAACGCGTGTAACACCGCTATTACGGCACCATTTCGAAAAGTTCTCGCGGCTACGTGTTCGTTGTTGACTCGTGCACAACTGCAACATCACAACTAAATTTCGACCTCTGGGTGGTTTAGGGGCCCTTTAAATCAAAAACGCGCACACGAAGTTAATCCTCCTGCTATTAAAAATACTCAATTCCCCTGCGATTCGCTGGTTTCCCAGACTGCTATAACTCTTTTGTCTAACCGACTAACTAAGAGACGTAAACATCGCTAAATGCTAACTCTAGAAGATGAAAGTTATAAATTATTAGGTACTTCACGTCGACATCACCGCATTGACAAAGAAACGAAAACTGGTGCTTGCAGACCCACCTAGTTTCTGCAAGCCCGTTACCAACGGTGACGCGGCATGCAGTCATACGTTGGCGAGCTACCATAAAGCTGCACACTTACGGAGCGGCTCCCGCTAAGAAAGAAGCGACATTCATCCCTTTCTGCGCGCTTCCGACAGGGGTGGGTGGGTCACGTGGCGAGCCCAAGAGGGCAGTTGCGTATTGCGTGTATACGTACGGAAAGACATTGCAGGCAAGTCCCGGCCACTACGCAGAGAACAACAGCGTTCGCCACTAAACGCTCTCGCAATACGATACGCTCGAGCGACGGAGCAAGAGGGAAAAAAAAAAAAGAAAAAAAAAAAACGTAAGACAGAAAATGCAAGCGCGACATTTTTCACCCGCTCATATGCGCGCCGTGCCCGCGTACATAATACAAAGTATCCCATAGCGCGCCGGACAGCCCCAGGGCTCTGCGTCGTCTTTTACTAAAAGCGGAAGAAAAATCGCCCGCGTCGCTGGCAGGACGCCAAGGGAGTCGCTGCGTATAAGCGCCCGGGTCCCTCGCCGCTCATCCCCATATATCATCCCCTGTCGGGCACACGTCGGCTCCGGCGCTCAGCGTTTAAAAACTCCGCCGTTGACGAAGGAAAGAAACGAAAGAGAAAGACCAAACGAGCAGCAGAACAATGTTCGTGCTTCGAAGCAGCGGGAGAAGCAGCTGCACGGGAGAAGCAAGAAAATGAAACAGGCGGCGAAATCGGATGAACAGCGGCCAAGAAGTACAGAACAAAAGCTCGCGGAGGAAGCGGGGAGGAAAAACAGACGAGAGACAAAACGGCGGCAGCCAATAGTGGGCGGGGCCGCAAGAGTGGAACGGCGGAGCCACCGCCGCATGTGTATGTCCTATAAAAGCCCACCTTTCTCCCCCGGCGCAGATCCGTATAAATACTCGGTCAAGGTTTCACGTCCCATCTCCGGAGTCCAGTATGACACGGCAGTGTCACGCAAAATGACCGATGCGGACCGTATATGAACGTCTCCGTGATGGAGAGCCGGCGGATGGGTGGCCGCGTGCGTTGTGTGCAGCGTGCGGTATAATAGCGGTATAAAGTGGCATAGCGGTAGTGGGGCGTTGCTTCGACGTTTCTTTTCAGGGTCGGACCACGATCGCACGCCACCGGTCCGCGAGAACCGTCCTTCAAAACCGTTGACCGCGAGATTCGCGGATGGACACGGGGAGTGTGACAAATGGGATATGGAGGCGGCGAGCTATATCTGGCCACTGCGACAAAGAGAGAGAGAGAGAGATAGCGACATAAACGTCAGCACCACGAAGAACCCCGTCGAGATCGTTTCACTTCACAGCTGTCAAGGGGCCGTGATACAGCGAAAGGAACAGGAAGCAAAAGCGGAGAAGTCCGTGCCAAGACATACGCCCTATTTCTGAATTGCGCTCGTTAACCTCGAGGCGAGAACAATTTGACAAGAAATGTATACGTGCAAACTGCGACGGCGCGAATACGGTATCGTGTCTTCCGCTATACCGGAAGCATTGAGCGACGAGAGATACCAACAAAAAGCTGTCCTTCGCGAGTGCGCTGGCTAGAACAATAAGTGCGGTGCAACACTAACGCATATAGCAATACGCTCGTCTCGGTTCCATTTCAGGAATATATTAAAAATGCCGAACGAATATATAAATCTCGCGACAGGACATATACGCCTTTACTTCAATCGACCAACCCTACGTCTTGCAGCGAAATAAATATGGGTCGCGTCAGACAACAAGAGACCCAGAAGAAGGGCCGCTCCACTGTTCGCCTCTGACGCCGAATGTGCGATAGCTACATATATACGAAAGAATTAGCAGTGCCCAATGAGCGGCCTCTTATCTCTTCTCTGGAACACGCAACCGCTTGCCGTAACTGATTGGTTATAACACGAGCCCTAGGCTACGTGGCACTGGACGAAGTTGGTGAGACAGAGTACAAACATTCGATAGAAAAAAAAAATATATAGCGCTGCCAGACAGGACGAAGAAGGAGGAGCACACAGCGCCGTGTCAGTATGCTCCTTGTTTCGTCCAGTATGGTAGAGCACTGGTGTTAATTATTTTTTTTTAACGTCTACTCGCGAACCTAACAGTCCCGACAGTTAATCCTCGGAGATAAATTCGGGCTCTGCTCAGCCTCAAAGACTATACGTGCTGCATCGAAAAGTAACGGGTCGCGCCCGCCAACCAGGAACAAGAAACTCGAGAGGGGCTACATATATCTCATCCGACGTCTCTTGCCAATACCCCTCACGACCGACGTCCGGCTAAACGAAGCAATCACTGAAGGATCAGCGACCAAGCCCTCGTCGTTTCACCGCGAGACGAGGACGGTTGTCGTTCCCGACTGGCTGTGCTTGCGCGCTGCACCGCATACACGAGCTTTGTTCGACGACGGTGCATATTTTCTTCCGCGCAACGTCTAAACACAGCGCAGGAAAGAGGCACAAGAACAACGACGGAACTGCAGCGCGCGTCTTCCGGTGTCCCTGTATTCGTTCTTCGCGCGCTGCTTCGAAGTGAGATGCGTACCGAAAAGTATACAGCACGCGCCTGAAGCTCAAGGGCTGCCGAACTCGTTTTACTGTCCTCGCTATCCTTAAAAGGACAGCGAGTAAGCCGATCTTGGCCCGTTTGCAGCGCGTGTTATTCAAGTCCGCGAATACATCCAAGTGTTGCAATATAAATTAAAAATATTAATTAACCGGCTAGTACGGCATTACAGCAGGTAGTAGGACTGCGCTTTTATATAGTACAGCTGCGAACTGAACACGAGGTCAGATAATATGACTGCCCGGCAATCAACAGCCGGTGAAGAGGCGGTGCCGTGCGTCTCCCCCGTAAAGTGTGTTATACGTGACGACGTAAACTACACAGCGACACCGAGCGCCACGTTCTGCATTCGTGTGTTGAGTGCACTGTTTTTTTTTTTTTTTCTCTATTTTTGCTTTGTCCTAAAGCTTCAGAAAAAGAACTCGGGACGTACACAACGAAGCTCGTTCGTGTATCCCGACATGCACCGTTAGCATTGATCAGCTTCCTTCGCTCCTCTGAAGTGGGATAACAGCAACGCAGGTACCGACCCAAATTGCGCGCCAGAAGAAGACGTGCACTGAGGAAAAAAGCGACGTATACGGAACGGCTCATGACGCCTCTGAAGAGAGTATACGGGAACCTCGTGGAAAAGCGCGGGAAGCACTTGAAACCTTCGTTAAAAAAAAAAAAGCGAAGCCCATATTTAGAATACGACTGTACCATACTAAGCGATTTTACAGTATATTATCCCCTTGTGTTAAAAATATATTCATGGAGAAGGATGAGTACCGCAGCTGACGTCGTCCTCCTGAGATTGCGGGAAATACCGGTATACTGAGAGAGAAGTCTCGGAGTTAGGTGCTTCGTCCGTCGAGAAAGACTGCATGCAAGCACTTCAGACTTCTGTATCACTGGTGTGTTCCTTTTCAGGCCAAGATGCACCCCGCCCGGTGTCCATTTCACACTGCGCAAAATACCGCGCCGTAATCTGGGCCGGAAACCGGACACGTCACGTTGTGGCGCAGCAGCATTGTTATTCACGTGGCCGTTGGGCATCCTTGTGTGCAGCTAAGTTTACCCACGGGTAAAAGGCTTCCCGCGAGTGCACAGCTAACAGTAAGCCCTTGAGTAACAAACGCATGCAGGCGAGGATTTCATTTCCTCCCGTCACTCGACAAGTTGCCTCTTGGCAACGCATGCAATGTTATACTTTCGAATACATTCTGTACTGAATCATTTTCGAACCTGTACAAACTACCACACGATTCGCGGACGTAAAAAAATGACAGCAGATCCACGAGGTGAATGATGATGAGTGGGCGAAGCTCCGGAGGGAATCATCGGATCTCCCGCTTAAGGGGACGCTAGCACAAACGCGTTAGAAACGTGCAGTACTCTAGTAAGGGGGAGCGGCCACAGCGTCTTACGCAGCCATTTACACATGCCGGAACATGCACCGCGTTTGCCGACGCCATCACATGACTGCTGAGAGAGTATACCCCCCGTATTCATAAACGCTCCTCGACTTGAACTTGACTTGCCACCGCTTTGGGCAGCGCGTTCGAAACGCGTTGAAGGTAAGGCGGAGAGGCCACAGCGTCTTACACCAGCTTCTTACACGGGCCGTAACGCGCTAGCACAAACGCGTTAGAAACGCGCTAGAAACGCGGCCTTTCGTTAATGTTGGGTATTTTATAGCCATCGTGGTGCGTTTGTCCATGTCCGCTTCGTGGCGTAGTGGGCTAACGCCGCGCGCTCGGAAGCGAGGGGTCCCTGGTTCGATTCCGCGCTACGGACACAACTTCGGAATTTTTTTCTCAGACTGGTTACACACTACTACTACCACTACGACGGGGACGGAACGGGTGCCGCCATAAGGAGCTTCGCCCCTAAAAAGATGAAATTACCGAGTATGAAGTTTGGGAAAACACTCGCACGGTATTTGGCACTAAATTTGGTCGGGAAATTTTGCGCCTGGTGTCATCCACATGACCGCGACGTTATGAGACGGCAAAATTCGCATATGTTGCACAGCAATAAGGCACGCTCATGATGGTATTTAATTAAGAAATCGCTGCGCGTTTCTGTTGCGTGCGGCAGCCGCGGCGATCGCTGGGACAGAGCGAACCGGTGCTTCTTGACGTCATGACGATTTCGCCTTCTCGAAACTGAAGGGGACGTTGGTTAGTAGAAACAAGTATTGTAGCGAATTTTTTTTCAGGGCACTCTTACGTAAGCTCACTTTAGTGTTCTTTTTCTAGGGTTCAGAGAGTTCGCAGCTTCAATTAGGGCGGGAAAAAATTAAGTCGAAAATGCCACCATGTCAGCACTACGCACTAGTTAAACCGTGGGTGAACTTTAACCTATACCTTTTCCCAATGCTGCGCGCAAGTGGCACCTGGGAGTACACGCCACAGCGCCCATACACCGTTTCGCCGGACGCGCTGTCAGCGGGCGACGCATGACGCGACCGCGCGCGACTCACTCGACCGACTCGAGTTTCGCGCCCATGTTTTCTTTTTCGCTCTTTCTCTTCCTCGGCGTGGCCTTGGAGAACCCGGGCGCCAGCAGCAGCGGGATCGAGAGAGAGACCACGTGCACGCAAGAAAAAAGAAAGAAAGCGCGTTCATACTTGGCGAGCATCCCGCGTGCGCCGCCGACGAGGAGGACCCACGCGCGGCTGGTTGCTGCGGCCGATGCTGCAGCGGCACGGTCGACGAATGCCCGAGCAAGTGAATCACGGCGCAGCTGCCTGGCCCAGTGCAATGGGCACGTCACTCTTTCTCGACGCAACAGACCCGCGCGAGTGTGCATAGTGAGGTTCCCGAAATGGCTGCTTCCCGGAGCACGCAGAGAGCACGTTTCAGCGTATACAGCGACCGGCGTTTCTATGCCAACAAGCTTGAAAGATTCAGCGCTTGCCGCCGCTTCGTTGTTTTAGATCGCACTTCGCAACACCAACTCGTTACATTGTCATTATTATTGCGATAGCAATTATATGGACATTCCAAAGCAGATTTCTGCCGTCGGCGTCGCCGTGAGGTTCCGTATGACGTCAATGGGGATGAAATCGTCGCCGCGCGCCGGCGAACGCTGCATGTGCGAGTGAAAGGGCACGAGGGACGCGCACTTTCACGGGGAGTGAACCCACTGCGGAGAACAAACGCGCGTTCTGCGCCGTGCTCCCTTAAGGGCTGCAGAAGTAGGCGTCTCTTTCCTCCTTTACAATCACCATATATGTAGAGCAAACGCGCCTTCTTCCGATGCGCGAAAGGCCGTGGGGGGAGGGGGAGGGAAGGGAGGCGACGTTTAGCTGCGGCACCAAGTGCCTATTTATACCAGAGGCTCCGGCAACAGTCACCAACGCCACACGCATTTTGTGCGAAAACGGGCAAAACGCCGACGGCGTCGATAACAGTTCTGCGTGTTGCCGGTGCTGCTGCATGTCCAAGTTTATACAACTGATAAAGCTACTATCATTACTCCGTATAGCTCTCTACAAGTTTGCTATCGCAATTGATGCTTCGCCTTTCAGGTGAAACTGCGACAACATTTTATTTTTAAGCGAAACTTTATAGGCTCACAAGTGACAGGACTCTTCGCAGTCTACCCGTCACCCAGCTCTGCAGATATACCCTACGTATATATGCTGGATAAAGTGTCAGTGTCGCAAGTGTCTCAGTTGAACCATCTAGACAGCAGGCGGTTCCGAACGAAGTTGCGGCAGGAAGCCGAATTCTGCGGTTCCATGGAGAGACAGCGACAGGAGCCCTCAACCGCAACCTCGAACGCCACTACCTGGAGCGGCGGCGGCGGTGTCACGCTGAAAAGTGGCTCTCCCGCCGATCCCGGCGATAGTGCAGAACGTAAGTGTCTAAGCTCAATGGCACGTGTTCGTTTGTATACCGAGCCTGTTCCCCGAAGGTCCGGGTGCGGATTACTAAATGGCGGTCACGTCGCTGGTTTTCCAAGAGTCACGTGAGCTTGTTAGAGTTCGTCGATAGAATGTGAGAAATAAGGAGATATTCTTGAGCCATGTCCCAAAATGTTTAAAGGCCGCCTTGGGGATGTTTCCAGTTAAATAAGGCGGCAGGCTACTTGGGAAGTACCGAGGCTGACTTCCTCTCCGGTCTTTATAGAGATTGCTACCGACTGGCTGAGTTTGCTTTGGTAGAGGCTACTACGGTCGAGAGAGAGTATCTGTTATTTTGCATTTTAGCTACGTCTGTGTAGATCGTTCCGGGATGCGAGCCGAAGCGCTTTTGTAGAGCCCTTGCCTGCCTTCTAGGTGCAGAAAAGGTCTAAGCTCAATGGCACATACCAGGGACAATAATGAAAGAGAGAAAGAAATAAGGAGAGAGAGAAAGAAAGATAGAGAGAAATAAAGAGAGAGGGAGAAGGGAATATAGAGAGGGAGAAGGAAAGTTACCACGGTCAGAGAAAGAAAGAGAAAGAAAGAGAGAAAGAAAGAGAATCACCACGAAGGTCAGATCCACACACAAGCTTCGCTTACCCCCATTTTGTCGACAGAGAAAGAGCTGGTGATTTTTTTTTTTTCCGCGTCGTTGGTCGAAATATTTGACATCTATGTCTGCTAGCTCCTTGTTCGCCCGAAAATAAAATAATAAAGATACAGGGAGAGCGAAAGAGAGAATCACTTTCGCATGTGCGTGAGTCATGCACGGCATTTTGCCGACGGAGAAGCGAGATATTGCAGACACATGGAACGCTTTCGTTGCCTGTCGGCAACTAAATGTCCGGATCGATTAACCAGGTAAACAACGATAGAAGCACGCGGTGAAATGTCCAGCGATAACGAAAGTACGAAACCACGCAACAATAATTATGCCAATTGAGATAATATACTTAAATCTGGAGGGAGACCTACCTGGGAAAGTGGGTAAGGGAAAAAAGGAAGGTAAGGGCTAAGTATGGCTCAATACGGAAGCTTCATGCACAAGCGCAGGTCATAGGTGACACGTTAGGCCCATGGCCGGATCTAGACCTCGGACGACGTCACCCTCTTGGACCGGTGCTTGTGCCGGAACGTCCTAGAGTTTTGAGCGTTCAAATGCGAGGTGATGCACGCTTGAAGTCACGCATCCGTAACATCTCATCTGCGACTGTGATAGCAGCCGTTCATGGTCGCTGCATTGCCCCGGTGACGACGTCGTTAGTCATACATAATCCTGATAGGTTGCAATCACCTGTGCCCTTGAAGTTTCCTACAAAAATTACTAGAGCGAACTATGGAGCTGCGACTGTTCGGCTACTGTGGTAATGATGGGTACAGCGTACATAACTATGTCTGATCTTCCTGCATCTGGCTTCGAAATAGTAGCAACGTACGCGAAATTAAGCGAGGCGTCGGCGACGCGCAAGAATGTCGCGACACTGCCAAGTTGTTTTCACTTAAGCTTCACAGGTTGCAATTCGAGGTCGTAGTGCGCAATGCCATTGCGCAACAGATTTCGTTTTGTTTTCTTTCCTCTCACTGCAACACATCCTTACTGTCTCACTGCATGTCATAGCAAGAAAGCGCTCTTGTAAGCGGTCAGGCGTTTTAAACACGGCAGCGTCCGTAGCCCGAAATTATATACGACGATCCGCGCAGGGAGAAAACGAGGAGGGGTGACAATTATGAAACTGGTACGACGCACACTGCCACTTAATCCATGTTTGCCAACACCCGCTCGCAAGAGCCCAGCGCTTAATTACTTTAGGTCTACAAATAGCCGTACATTCACTTCACGAATTATTTCGCTCACAATTATACGCACGCCCTCTTGAATGTACACCCGCTTCGAGGCTGCATATTATCTATAGTGCTTAACCGAGGAAAATCCCAGCGAGGTCCTATACAAGGTGAGCAGTATATCTACAACGCCCACGTACAATCGCACGAGTGGAGAGCGCAGATAAGAACAGCGCTGGCTCGGCGGGAAAGCGAACACGGTCACGCCAATGAATGCTTTAATTAGAACGCGCTAGTGCTAAGTACAAATCGATACCAGCCAGTCCGAACCTAACTCGATCCTGCGCGCACGCAGCGCGTCACAAAGAAATGTCAGCGCAAACATGTACGTCAAAAGTGCCAACTTCGACTAGTCCCTCACCACAACGAAACCACAACGTGTGCATATATTTTATACATAGGCTGAATGCGACGTTACCTTGTAGCCCGCGCGGAAGGTGCGGACATAATTATACAGCCGGCCGTCGGCGGTACCCCAGGGAACACGTCATCATCTAGAACATATGCAGCGCAGCTTATACGTAACGGCTTACAGGCAGGCTGCGCTGAAGCTTTCTATACGGCTGACAGCAGCGCCAGAACACGCGGAGGAAGCAATGGGAAAGACGCGTTTCATATTCACGACGCCAGTTGAATTCACTAATCGCTTCGCGAGAATGTCCGAGATCTGCATATATACGTTACAACGCTGGGACGTGGTGCTCCGAACGAGACACTCTACGCGAACATTCCCAAGTTTGCCGTTGGCGCCGGGCAACGCGCAGTCCGGAATACACGGACGAGCGATGAAGCATGGACACGTCTCTTGGCGTCTGGACTGCTATTTACACCGCAGCCCTGAACATGGAGACCGGGGTCAGCGATAGTACAGTGTGATGAATGAATGAGGGTGGTGCTTTAATACAGAGCCCAGCGCGCAGGCCTCGTGGCGCCACAATAAGCGTGTCCGCGCGAGAAATCATGGATGGCCTCTCGCGCCGAGCTCCCGTTTGTCGTCGCAGAGATGTCTCATCGCATCGAGATTATGACGGCACCACAGCGCTGATAAACGATGCGTGTCCATTCTCAAGGCCCGCGGCTGCGTCAGCACAACGCCCGTACTTTATTTGACGTCCTCTTGATATATAAATAATATACGATATGCGTGCAGATTTTCTCTGCCTGTGAGCGTCTGCATGCGTCCTTGTTTCAACATTTCAACGCCATGACGTCCTAATAATGAGTCAGTCATTCGCAGGCAGCAATGCACGATTGACAAGTTTGAATATGTACACAGTATATACGTTATATCATCCAAAGCATCGTACGCGTCCTCTCCAACTTCTGGTGAAGAATTAAACATTTTTTTTCTTTTTGCTGGATTGTTGCACGCAGTCACTCCAACCAAAACTCCGAAATAATTACGTATATTTTACTTGCTGTCACAGTCACTGCTTACACCTGATGCACGAGGCAAGCGGCGGCGTAAGGCACAGTAGAATGACAATCGCTATCAGAACAAGCCGTTTCGAAACCGAACATCGTCCAAGCATGTTCACTGAAGCATGAACACGAAGCATGTTCACTGAAGCCGAGCAAATTCAAGTTTCTCAACAAGACCGAGCTCACAGCCCGCACCACGGAAACAGTTGCGTAAAATTACACTGACCGCAAGTTGGCATCAAATAGATTCATTGAAGAGCGGAACATAGCCAGTGGCACATCAACCAACAATAATAATAATAATAAAAAAAGTATTATCTTCGGGACTGGCCCACGAGAACCGCAAGATGCCGGCTGAAAGCTATAGGTTGAACTCGTCAAGAACGCGTCGCATTAAAGATCTCATAACGGAGCACGCAACGAGCGCTTGTGTACAAACAGAGGCGCGTAACCTTGAGAGATAGGAAGATGGCAGTATACGGTTCAGAGAGCCCCCCAAGCGCATACTGCGCAGAACCAGTGCAATTTTTTTACAGATGAACGTTTTAAAACATATCACAAAGACAGAAATGACAGAACCACAATATTATCAACAAGCGGTTTGCTTCATCCACTATTGGTTAGCCTATACTTATTGATAGCCTAGCGGTCGTTCTTTCCTTTCTGACGTTGTCCACACGTGTTAACACGTTCCCCTGGATAAAAACATCATTTGTACTCTATTTAGCACAGCTCGTTACGCTCCTGATAACCGGTGGTCTATTAGAGATACAACGGAATGAGTGCCAAAGAAAGGAAAACGCACTCGACGACGTCCACGAGGATTATACATGGAGCGATGAGATTAGAAATTTGCAGGCATGGGTATAGAGTCAGATGTCCCAGGAGATAGGAAACTGGAAATCGCAGGGAGAGGTTGGTGACGAGAACGCGCACAAATCTGACTTGCCTCGCTTCCATTATTCTTTTGCTGCCCGCGAACAAAAGAACTCCAGTCGCACGTACGACAGAGTAGCAGCTGCGCTACATAAAAGAGTTTTTCGAGCCATCCGGACGACGCCCAACGAAGAGGCGGTCACACACAGACTGCAGCAGACATTTCGGCCTGCGCGGCGGGGGTCAAGCCTTATAAAGATGAAAGAACGCGGATCAGACAGAACAGGAGAGAGAAAAAAAAGAAAAAAGAAAACGCACGTGCGGGCGGACAGAAATGAAGATTTGCAAGTCAAGCGAAATTGAGCTCGACGGCACAACAATACAGAATTCCAGGCGGTCGAAACTTGCAGAGAGAGAGAGAGAGAGAGAGAATTAAGAAAGGAAACAGGCGAAAAAAAATCACAACGAGCGAGATATAGCGGAGACAAAAAAAAATTCAGTCGATGGGGGCCGCATTAAACCACGCAGGAGAAAACGTAGAGAAAAAATATAAAAAGAAAAACGCACCCCCTGCCCGGATGGTCGCTGGCGGCGCCTTTACGAAGACTGATGGTCCGGTTCGCGGCCGCGTGCAAATGTAATAGACGCGGAATGCGGTGATCGCTCGAAACACATACGTGAAATACCCGCCGCGATCACTATAGCGGTGTCCTCGGTCAATATGCAGTAGTGGACACGGTGAAGGTAGCGCTATATAGCAGGAGGCTTTCACGTGCGATTGCACGATGTCGAGTAATGCAGGCAATCAGGGCAAATCACAAAGCGAGCGAAGAGTTAACGGCGCCGAGCTAAATTATTGTGCTTGCGTTCGCACGGCTGTGCCTAGAAGTCACTCGTGTTGTCCGACTTCCGAGGTCACGCCCTGGAACGGGCGTCACAGAGTTATAAAACCCGCAAAATATTCCGCTGGCGAATCGACGCTTTCATCTAATTTGAAACTTTAGAGTTTCACAGCTAATACTCGCGCGAATTACCTAAATTAGGCGTACGTCATTAATCAGTCGCGTAAACAGAAAAAAAAAATGTCGCAGCTTCACCCGAAAGGCAAAGCATCAATTGCGATAGCAAATTAGTAGAGAGCTATACGGAATAAGGATAGTAGTTTTATCAGCAGTATACAAACTTGGACATGCAGCAGCACCAGCAACGCGCAGAACTGTCGACGCCGTCGGCGTTTTGCCCGCGTTCGCACCGAACGCGCGCGGCGTTGGTGATGGTGGTGGTGTTGCCGGTGCCTCTGGGGGCGGCTCGGAGATTTTCGATATATTCTTTAAGAGTCTACCTAGTGAACTGTCCATTTCGGCTGTCGCTGATTGGCTGCTGCTTGACGTGCAGGAAGGTGCCAGCCACTCTTCTTCCTGCACGTCAAGCAGCAGCCAATCAGCGACAGCCGAAATGGACAGTCCACTAGGTAGACTCTTACAGAATACCGCCCCAGAACACCTGGTTTCTTTAAGCTTCATAGAACTTCTAAGAAGTTGTCATGGCAAATAGCGAGTTACGTGAACGGGACACTCGTCGAGCAGCGTCGGAAGTCTTTACCACCTTCTCGCCTCGCAACATTTTTATATAAATACGCATTTGGTGCCGCCGCTAAACGTCGCCTCCCCTCCCTCCCGTCCAACCACGGCCTTTCGTGCGACGGAAGAAGTCGCGTTTGCTATATATATTGCCACCTGGGGTTTTGAGCCAGCAAACGATCAGCATTGCGTGCCCAGCAAGAACGGCGAAGAAGACGACGAAGTCGAAGATCCCGCGCCAGCTGGAGAACCGTCTTTTCGTGTCTGGCATTCTTCGGGTCTGGCTGCTAGTACTGTTGATTGATCTTGCCTTAGCGCGTGACAAACTGGTGGAGGTGCTGGGTAATCTAATCTATGCACCAAACCCCTCCGAGCAGCAGGAGCTCCAGTCCTGTACCGGTGGTTACGCCTGTACACCGCGCCAGCAGAAGGATCCGTGGACAAGCCCCTGAGTTTGGACTCCTCCCAGAGACAATGGCAGCTCCGACCACCCCAACCGGTATGGAAGGCACTACGCCGATTCATTGCACGCTACTTAGTCCGCGAACGCCGAATCCTTTCCACGGTGCCATGCATGAGGATGTTGAAGATTGGCTGGTGCACTATGAACGTGTTGCCTCGTACAACAAGTGGAACGATGCAGACAAACTGAAAAACGTATATTTCAGCCTTAACGATGGCGCACGCGTTTGGTATGAGAACCGTGCAGATGCCCTAACTTCTTGGGAAGAATTCAAACGCCGTCTTTTTGAGACGTATGCGAGCCCTGATCGCCGGGAACGAGCTGAGCGTGATCTCCAGTCCCGTATACAAATGCCGAATGAAGGTGTCGCAATGTACGTCGAGGACATGACACGTCTCTTTCGACGAGCCGACCCCAGCATGTCGGAAGAAAAGAAGGTGCGGTACCTGATGCGCGGAGTGAAAGAGCAGCTGTTCGGCGGTCTCGTGCGCAGTCCTCCAAAGACTGTGTCAGAATTTCTTTCCGAGGCCGTCACCATGGAACAGACTCTTCGGCAGCGGGCACCATCATACGAACGCCAAGTGAACGCTGCCTCACCTACGGACTTCTTCGGAGCTCTCGGGGGCCACGTCGATTTCTTTCGAGAGCTCATCCGGTCCGTTATCCGCGAAGAACTGCAGAAACTGTCGGTACCCTCACAGCCGACGCTCAGCTCTTTGTCCAGCGTTGTCCGTGACGAAGTGCATCATGCGTTAAGAGAACCACCCTTCAGCACAGACGCTCAACCGCTAAGAACTGACAGCACCCGTATGTCATATTCGCAAGCCTTGCGGCAACCTGCCCCACCTTCCTTCCCGCTGCGGACCGCGTCTCCGGCCATACTACAGTCCGACCAAGCGACCTCTTATTACCACGACCACCGACAGGCCCCAAGGAAATCAGACGTGTGGCGGGCACCTGATCGCCGTCCCCTTTGCTTTCACTGTGGTGAAGCTGGGCATGTCTACCGACAGTGCTCTTATCGAGAGCTCGGATTACGCGGATTCTCGGCAAACTCGCCGCGACCTAGGTTCGGCCAGCGTCCCCCTGCGATTGAAGAATACGTTGCCCAGCAGCGCGGATCCTCATCAGCTCGACACCAGTCACGCTCCCCTTCGCCGCGGCGATTTTCTCCGACTCGCCGTACGTATTCGAGCGTGGTGCAGGGTCGGTCGCCCAGTCCGCGCCGGGAAAACTAACCACAGCGGCCTTCGGGGGCGAGGCCGCTCTGTCTGGACGTACTCAAGGACCCCTGCTGACCCGTACGCGACCCGACGATACATCGACGACGACAGTACCTGCTGATTACAGACGACGAATTTCCTTGGACATTCCTGTATTGCTCGACGGTCGTGACGTGACTGCTTTAGTGGACACTGGAGCAGATTATTCGATAATCAGCGAAAAACTGGCCACCCTTCTGAAGAAAGTGACGACGCCTTGGAATCAAACGCCAGTTCGTACAGCTGGCGGGCACATCGTCACACCACTCGGCATGTTCACGGCACGAATACAGATTCGCGGCTCTACGTTTGTTGCCAGCTTGAGCATTCTCCCTCAGTGTTCTCGTGACCTAATCATCGGCATGGACTTTCTCAGGGAGCACGGAGCTATCATCGACATTCGACAACGCCTCGTCACTTTCTCGACAAAGAGCGCCGCTGCGACGACCAACACCATCCACGCTCGAGCACCTCTTCGTGTCATCGACGACGCTGTCACGTTACCACCGCGTGCAAGTTTCGTGGTTCAAGTGGCATGTGACAGACTCTTACGCGGTGAAGCGGTCGCAGAAAGCAATCACTCTCTCCTGCTTTCTCAAGGTGTTTGCGTAGCAAGAAGCCTTATTGATCTCCATGATGGTCACTGTGACGTTCTTGTCACGAACTTCAGCTACGAACACCGCCACCTTTTCCCTGGTACTGTCATCGCCTACGCCGACCCGATCGCCGACGTCACTGAGTGTTTTGCTTCCCAGGCAATCGGCACTACTAAAGCACCTCTAAGCAACGTCGACATTAGTGCAACGCTTTCTGAAGACAACAAACAACCCCTGCGTGACCTGTTGCTTGAATTCCACTCTTGCTTCGCACGGTCGTCGAAGATACGTCAAACGTCGATTACTAAACACCGTATCATCACCTATGACGACGCGCACCCCATACGGCAGCAGCCTTATCGTGTTTCCCCGACCGAACGACATGCCATTCAAACGCAGGTGAAGGAAATGCTTCAAGACGGCGTAATACAGCCTTCATGCAGTCCCTGGTCGTCGCCTGTCGTGCTTGTTAAAAAGAAAGATGGCACGCTTCGGTTTTGTGTTGACTACCGGAAGCTAAACAACGTCACAAAGAAAGACGTATACCCGTTGCCTCGTGTCGACGATTCTCTGGACAGGCTGAGGCGCGCGAAGTATTCTCCTCTATTGATCTGAAAAGTGGCTACTGGCAAATTGAAGTAGATGAGCGGGACCGCGAGAAAACTGCCTTTGTGACTCCGGACGGCCTTTACGAATTTAGAGTACTTCCTTTCGGCCTCTGTTCCGCTCCAGCCACATTCCAGCGAATGATGGATACCGTTCTCGCTGACCTCAAATGGAAAAGCTGCCTCGTCTATCTCGATGATGTCGTTGTCTTTTCGGAAACTTTTGACGAGCACCTTCGACGCCTTCGGAACGTACTCGAAGCCATTCGATCGGCTGACCTTACCCTCAAGCCAGAGAAATGCCATTTCGGTTACGAGGAACTGAAGTTTCTCGGTCACGTCGTGAGCGCGGCAGGTGTTCGGCCCGATCCCGAGAAGACTGCTGCCGTAGCTGCTTTTCCAGCTCCAACCGACAAGAAAAGTGTCAGACGATTTTTGGGCTTGTGCGCATATTATCGACGCTTCATTGAAAATTTTTCGAAGATTGCAGAGCCGCTATTTCGCCTTACGCGTGCCGACTCGCCATTCCTCTGGACTGATGAACAACAGACCGCCTTTGCCGAGCTACAACGTCGATTGTCTTCTCCTCCCGTGCTCGGTCATTTCGATGAGGACGCTGACACAGAAGTACGCACTGACGCCAGCAATATTGGTCTCGGAGCTATCCTGGTGCAAAGGCAAGACGGGACTGAACGAGTTATAGCTTACGCGAGCCGCACTCTGTCACGCGCCGAGTCCAATTATTCCACCACAGAGAAGGAGTGCCTCGCGGTCATTTGGGCTACTACAAAGTTTAGGCCGTATCTCTACGGGCGGCCATTTAAAGTTGTGACCGATCATCACGCTTTGTGCTGGTTGGCCAACCTCCGAGACCCTTCTGGACGATTAGCACGTTGGAGTCTGCGACTCCAGGAATTTAACATCACCATCGTATACAAGTCTGGCAGAAAACATGAAGATGCTGACACGCTATCACGAGCACCTGTTGAATCCCAGAATCCTGACGAGGAAGATGACAGCGCCTTCCTGGGAGCCCTCAGCCGTCCGGATCTGCTCGCTAAACAGCGATCGGACGCTGAGTTAAGGCCCATCATCGATCACTTAGAAGGCGACATCGCGTCCATTCCTCGCCCTATTTCGCGACGGTTGTCGTCATTTTGCCTACGAGAGGGCATCTTGTACAAAAGAAACACAGGTGCCGGCGACAAACCACATCTTCTAGTAGTGCCTCAAGACCTTCGCGACGACATCCTATTAGCCTGCCACGACGAGCCGACATCTGGTCACTTGGGCTACTCAAGGACTCTGGACAGGGTACGACAACTGTACTACTGGCCTAGACTGACTGCTTGCGTCAAACGCTACGTGAAAGGATGTCGTGAATGCCAGCGCCGCAAGTCACCACCCTTCAAGCCTGCAGGCCTTCTACAACCCATCGACCCCCCGCGTACGCCGTTTGATCAAGTTGGAATGGACCTTCTTGGCCCATTTCCCTTGTCTTCCTCCGGCAATAAGTGGATCATTGTCGCAACCGATTACTTGACGCGTTACGCTGAGACGAAGGCACTACCACGCGGGACAGCATCTGAGGTTGCCCAGTTTTTTATGCATCACATTGTGCTTCGTCATGGCGCACCGTCATTCATCATCACTGACCGAGGGACGGCGTTTACGGCGAAGCTTCTGGACGACATCTTTAAGTGAGTTACACGAGTCATCGAAAGGCCACTGCATACCACCCTCAGACTAACGGCTTGACAGAAAGACTAAACAGAACACTGGCAGACATGATCTCTATGTACGTGGATGTGCAGCACAAAACGTGGGACGCAATCCTGCCGTACGTAACGTTTGCGTACAACACTGCCACGCAGGAAACTACACGATTCACGCCGTTTCGCCTCGTTTATGGTCGAGATGTTCAAACTATGCTCGACGCCATGATTCCGTATGACGACATCGATCAGCCCGACCAGTTAGCCCCTGACGTCGAGGAGTACATTCAGCGCGCCGAGGAAGCACGTCAACTGGCCCGTGTGCACATAAAACAGCAGCAGTGTACAGATGCAATAAGGTACAATCTCCACCATCGACAAGTTACCTATGAGCCCGGTGACCAAGTTTGGGTTTGGACCCCCATTAGACGGCGAGGGCCTCAGCGAGAACTCCTGAGCAAGTACTTCGGACCGTCCAGAGTATTAGGCGTATCATTGACGTTGAAC
>NC_051159.1:72325506-72359080 GCF_013339745.2 Dermacentor silvarum
CAAGCATGGTCAAAGCGGCGAACCCCGTAACGCTGCCCTTAAAGTTATCGCCTTAAAATACTGCTTGCTTATTACGTTTCTACAAGCAGGGGTATTAAAAAAATGTGGTTGATCCCTCTTATATAGGAATCGGTATAGAACACGAAAGTGAAACGTGTCTTCACAGAAGTAGTGTAATGTTTATTGCACATTGATATATAATGTCTATTGGTGTTTTGTGGCTAAAGCGCCCTTAGGCGTTGATGCACCCACGCTGACGCCTGGTGGCACGTCTCCTCCATCACGACTACCAACGTCGATGACCATGAGCAACCGTCGTGCATATGGAAGCTGCACTACGCTGCACACGCTAGCACAACGCGAAAGACGAAGCACGTAACTGACACACTAATACAACGCGCAAGACAAAGCACGTAAGTGAATCGTCACCGAGTCAAATCAGCGCGTACAGCGCGTCGTAATTGCAGCCTCCGCGATCAACTTCAGAAACATTTTCAGAGCTAATTGCGGAGGCCACGCTCCGCTGTGCTGAGTACGGTGAACGCCACCTATGTGGCGTTGGTAGTGCTTCTTGATGCCAGCGTCCCTTCGAATGCTGGCATCGAGGCGTCGTAGTGCTGAGACCACCGAAGCGTTCACTGTCGGTGCGCGTTAGTGTCGTAATGCAGTACTTCTCTTTTCTGCTCGTAGGCGGCGGCACCGCCCCGAGCAAGAGCGCGGGTACACGGAGGAGTGTTAGATATATAAGGCGCGTCTGTGTAGCTTTCTGCAAATGCGTTTGTGGCGCAATTTTCTTTCTTCAGGGACGTAAAAAACCCGTTCCTATACACTGTATGTCAACTTCGCCTGGGGAGACACTTGCCCAACATGGTTGTCTCAACCGGAAGTTTGCCCGGTGGTGTTTATGGTTTTCTTCGTGAAGTTGTGGTTTCTTGTAGGTTTTTGTCAGCGCGGTTTTCACTAGAATACTTGAGTGAAGTCAATCGGAAAAAATTGTACAAGGACCTTTGTGATGTGGTTCTACCCGTGCCTCTATATCGATCCCTTTATGGTGCAGGCCATGGGCACAATGTTCTAAAGCGTGTTAAGGCAATGCAAATACCGTCAGGTGTTAAGACTTTCTTTTTTTAAGTTACACACAGGCACGCTCACTGTCAAACCATGGATGGCTGAAAGAGGTTTTTTTTGTTCTCTGGGGCACCCATTGTATAATATGCAGAAAGGAGGAGACAATTGAGCATGTATTCCTGGATTGTTGGGATGCTGTTTTTCTTTGGGATGTGCTCCAGCGCACAATCAAAAAAGAATTCCCCCTCGATGCGTATGGCATTCGCTACTTGCCAATAGAAAGTGATGACGGCACCCCATTCGATATGGTAATGCTCATGGCCCTGCATAGCATTTGGAAATGCAGAATGGCAGTAAGGCACGCTGATCTCGACGCAAGAGCGGCTCGCCAGTATTTTAAAGAAAGCATAAGGGACTTTGTGGAAGAACAAAAGTTGCTAGAATGTATCCCAGAATGGTTGCCTCGGGTGGAATTATTACTGACGATGAGACAATTTTAGCGTGTACGCGTCCGCACAAGTTGAGCGGTCGTATTTAACGAATATTGTGATTGTGATTCTGTTTTGTTATTCTCTGTGAATTTATATATTTCTGTGTGTGCCAATCACCGGCAATAAAGAAAAAAAAAGCGTTTGTGGCGCAATGGGTTAAACGCTCGGCGATCTATCGTCGCGGACCGAGAGGTCGTGGGTTCGATTTCCAAATTTTGCATGTTTGTGGAACTTTTTCTTCTGGTTTCTTTCTTTGTATTATGTTCGTGTACATTGTAAGCTGACGTATTTCCGTGACGGAAATACGTATTTCACTGACGTATTTCCGTGACGGAAATACGTCAGTGAAGTCTTGGTGGACCCCGGCATAAAACACTTTCGTGTTAATATGCACGACCAAGAATATCAGCTCATAATTTTGTGACTGGAGGGTACACGCTATTCTTTTGTGAGAAGAGAATTAGAATAGAACGCTGCGCAGCTGAATGGGACCGAACGACGCTTTGCTTAAGGTTCAGTCTGTTTACTGGGCAAACCTTAATAGACAGTTTTAGTTTAGCGTTAGCGTAATAGCGGGGTTACGGGAAATAGCGTTACCGTTCCGCAAACGAACTTTGCAGAAAGAGAGTTTTAGTATAGCGTGATAGCGTAGTTTACGTGCGGGACGCTATTCCATTACGCTTTGAATTTCGATACACAGGGCACCTAATTCTATGTGTGTGTGCGTCCGGAAAGTGCGATAGGCAGCGCAATGGAAGCCAGGAGCGCGTTGTATTTTTACTTCACATGTCCGTCGATCTGCAACGAAACAGACAAGCAGTACAAGCTGTCTACCATCGCCTCCGAAATCCTCCTATCTCAGAGGCCATATGCCGTCGTGGCACCTACCTCCCGACTTTATCGACAGGTGGCGCTCATATCTCAAAGAGAATTTCTTTTGTTAGGCTTAGGCGCGCTCGAAACGAGAAGCGATCTCGAAAACTCCGCTGAATTATCTATAAAAACATATTGTCGATTCTACCTGAAGGTAAGCGAAAGCTATTTACGCAGTCATTTCCTACCAACGAAGTGAATTATTTAACAGCAACTCCAAATTCAGTTCGAAGCGGGCGGCCGGGACCGCCGCCATGTTTTACGTACACTACGTAAACACGCTAACACGGTAACGTTAACTCTGAGAAATAGCATGCGCACGGTAAACTGTATGGGTCGTTATAGCCTTCTGCGCAATGCGCATTCCGCTCCCGCTATTCCGATTACGCCCGCTCTTCCGGTAACCACGCTAACTAAACTGGTCTAAATAAGTGCCTTCATATCAAGTCTTTCCGTGTGACACGGCCACAACTTCCTTAAGGTCGAACTCCCTTAGGAAGTTTCGCGCTCCCTTATCCTAAAGGAGTTTGTGGGTGCCCGTGTGACACGGGTATAAGCGAGCGTGGTTTTACAATTCCGTGCTGAAATTAGAAACGCAACGTTCGTTTTACTGGTGGTGGCTATGATGATAATTGAATATGATTCGTTATGTTGCAGGCGACGTTCCTTGCTGAAATTAGAAACGCAACGTTCGTTCGGTGGCTGTGGTGATAATTGAATATGATTCGTTATGTTGCAGGCGACGTTAGCGTTGCAGCGTTCCTGCCGGCATGTGCTCTTCCCTTGTTACACTGACGAACCCAAACCAGTCTCTTAACATCCTTGTTTTGTTTGCATCCTATTTCGTTTCTCAATGGAGGCGATGAATTTCGTACACGGCGTAGCGTCTCCCCTCGTACCCGCGCCCAGAGCGGCGCCAGCGGGCGGGCCAAACCTTTGGCTAAACGCGACGTGAATATGATAGAGCGAGGCAGAGAGGGCAGAGGGCACGGAAGAGGAGGGTCGGGGCGTGTGTGGTGCGTACGTCATTTGGCGGCGGCAAAGCGAGAGCAGAATAGGCCACCCGTGGCCTCGTTTCCGGGAGTTCGGCGGCGGCGTGGCACTCGCGCACACACATAACAGCACGCGTCCGGCGGCATAGCGGTGTGCGAGCGCTCGCGAACGTTTAATTCGAGGTGGCGCAGCATATAAGACGGGCCTTCACGCTTCCCGTGTCGAGCAGCAACAAGTTAGCCGCCCCCGCGACGGCGCCTGGCGGCCTGCCTGCAGCAACAAGCCGGGATTTTCGGAGCGCCGCAAGGAAGAGCCGTTCAATTCTCCACTCCCCCGCATGAACTGGCGACTTCTACTTCATCGCGAAAGATACGCGCAGCACTTGCAAAGCCGAGAAAATACGAGTGCGCGCGCGCTCGCCAGCGCAATACACACACGACAGCCGCAATAGCTGTGGGGCATTTTAGTGCATAATTATTTGCACTCGCGGAACGCACGCATTCTTCAACTACACATAGCTTTTAGTCGCAATGGCAGGTGGTGCGAACGCACGCGACCGAAGGTGCACACTGCTTCAATGCGCGCGGTTTCTTTAATTTAACCGGGCATCGGCACCGGTGCTGCGGTATTGAGCACGAAGCGCGTATCTTTGGGCAGTAACATAGCTAGCAGATTGTACAGCGCGTTTCAGAACTGGGAGAGGGTGAGTGGCAGAGTGAAAAAGGCAGGAGACGGCAGCACCTGACAGGCCAAGCGAACGATCCCCGTTCCCAAGGGAGTGACGGGGGCGGCCTCTGCACACATATGGACGCTGCGCGCCCGCCTGTTCTACGGCGTGACTGCATCTAATCAATTATTAGACGAGGCTCGCTACGAAACAGCTTTCACGGTCGGAATTCTCCACGGCGACGTTGTCCTAGAGACTCGCATTGCGTACGTTATTTATATGGGGACGAGAAATCACTTTGAAGACTCGGGAAGCGGTATGCGCGGGCTTCGTAAATATTTCTCGAGAGCAGAGTGAACGGAGGGATTCGCGTGGGGTCACAGGTAGCATGCGGATTACGAAGACGCCGAGTGGGTTCTAGCCGCGTGCTGTGACGAAAACTTGGATATGACGGAGAATGACCAGAATGGCTACTTCAAAAGTTTTCGTAGCGCTAAAGCTAATCAAATTAATACAATTGTTTGTCTGGCGAATCACACGCACCGACGTGTGTGATGAGCATGACCACAAGCGAGTAGTCACGTTCATCGATACCCGCCGCTAAGGCGTTGCGATACTGAGCACGAGGTCGCGGGATCGAATCCCTGCCGCGGCGGCCGCATTTCGATGGAGGCGAAATGCAAAAACGCCCGTGTGCTTGCGTTGTAGTGAACGTTAAAGAACCACAGGTGGTCTTAATTAATCCGGAGCCCTTTACTACGGCGTGCCTCATAATCGGAACTGGTTTTGGCACGTAACACCCTAGAAAGAAGAAGAAGAACACGTTCCCCGATGCGCTCACTGGTAACATGGTTTACGAGCCATGTTTTGAGGCAACAACAACAACAACAACATTGGTCCGCTTCTCGAGTTTTACTTCTGGCGCCGTTTAGGTGTTATATACTCCACTGGAGTTACCTGGCGCTGAACGTAGAAGCGTCATCTGTCCGTGCCTAAAATAGTCAGAGTGAAGTACGTCCACAAGTTATTCTCATATATACGTCCGATAAAGACGGCTCTTCGTTTGCAGGCAAGGCCGCGTTCCTGTCGTAACGCCTGCATGCGCTGTGCTGTCTAATAGAAGCGTGTTGGTGCGTAGATGGCGAGAATACTTCGGCACAGCTGACAATACGTGTCTCGAACAGAAACAATCACCCGCCCTAATTTCCCTACTTTGACGATTCCAGCCAAATACATCACGTCTTGCGACAGTGCATGCGGCCCCAAAACACGCTGACTAACACCGGTTACGAAAAATCGATACTGCGAATACTTTCATAAAAAAGGAACCTGTTGGAAGGTTTAGGAGTGCACAAGATGAAAGCACGCTTCAAGCACCAGGCGAAACAAAACAAATGAGAGAAAAAAAAAGAATACACAGCGGGCGAACTATACTATGGTCTATAGTTGCATGCTCTTTCCTCGTCGTACGACGAGCGGCGCAAACCCATTTATCCGATGAGTATCCCCGCGAGTTTCCGCATTTTTATTAAACGACAGAAGCACAGCAATCGTGCCACGCCTGTCTGCAAGGATGCAGGTCGTGCCCCCGGCCGTTATTGAATTCTGGACGCTGCCGAAGCCGTGGTGACGGAGCATTCTCCATGAAGGGGAATGAATGACAATGCTCATTAATATGCAGATCGTTGTGTTGGTAGATTGGGCGCATGTCGACGATCCTTAATGCGCCGCGCTCTCTCTTGCTTGTGCCGCCGACACGAACCGGTGGGATCCCCTGTCTGTCTTCACGGTCCAGGATTGGGCCCCACGCAATCGATATTAAAGATGTCGCCGTACACGTTCCGCGATCTCGTAGCTGGGTGTACGCACCGGGCGTGCAACAAACCAAGCTAGAAGGCGCTGTCACTGGCAGCAGCGGCTTTGCCGTGGGCCACGGTGGCTCTTCCGCTGAGTGAAGGGGAAGAAAAAATATTCTTTGTTGTCGGATGGATACGCTTACAAGCGATGTGTGCGTCGCATTGTTCGAAGGTAGAGGCGGTGGAAGTTCGTCCTTTTATGCTGCAACGGCGCCAGCGGCTGTTAAAGTGAGTGGGCCCGGCATAGAACGGTCCTTGGATGTTTGGAAAACGCTAGCACGGAAGGCTAGAGCGCAGGTTCTGAAATTAAGCACGCCGTCTAGCACGGAACCGATCAACGGGTGGCGCATGAACTTTAGTGCGACAGACTTGTTCAACAAAACGCAGGACATGCATATAAGAAATGATGTTAGGCTTAACAACCCTCTAATTCCAGTCTCTGGACAAAGCGGTTTCATTGAAACTTTGGCACGCGTTTGTTTTGATGATGAATGCCAATAAGCGGTGAATTCGGAATATCTTAATTCGCCCGCGGCCTCTGAGAAGATGCGTGCGCGCTGGTGGATGTCGGGGGCTACGGTTCGCTCGCTCTACTAATACGCGTGCATCATCAAAACGAACTAGACGTCTTGTTTCTCGGGTGTTTTACAATACTGCAGAGCCTATTGACATCACGCTCATTCTTCGCATTCTGCTTTGTACGGACGTTAACATAGTCGCCGAACATATGCCGAAAGTAGTGCCTCAACTGAATGTGGCTACCCCTACATGCCGCATCAGCAGGAATGTGTTTATGCGATGCGCAGCGGCCTTATCGACGTATACTCCGAAATCCACGTCAATGCAGCTGTGACGCGTGCAACACGAGCCGAACGGCTCGAACCGCCCGCCGTTACCTCCTCTCCGCGCCACATCGGTGTACCCCTAGCGATGACATCATCCGGGGGCAAAGCGAGAGACCCGCGCCGCCGTGGCTTGGCTCATGGCAGGTGTTCGATTCCACCCCCATCGTATAGTTTTCGCACGAAATTCAGGTAGAGGGGAGGCATGAGGTTCACGGTCGGCTGGTGCCTCGACACGCATACAGGTACCCCGCTGCCATCACGTCTGCCATCACTTTGTGCAATCTGGGTGCGCGTATAGAGCGTCGAGGCATCTCTTGATCAAGCATTGCCGCTGCTGAAGTGAAGCGTTGCGCAGAAAACGACCATTTTATCTGACATGGAGTCGTTATTTTTGCCAGGCGCTTGTTTGCCCTTACGTCAGTCACCTTGACAACTATGCATTCGCTTTAAAATAAAATTGCATTGTATTGTACCTGCCACGAGGAACGGCAGGCGACAACCGCAAGAAAGAAAGCGATCGGAGAGATGAAACCATGCAAAACTTCAATGTATGCGTCAGATTCTTGGATTCATTTACTGCGAGAGCTTACGAGTCACCCCAGTGCTGTGCAGTGTTGTGGAAACCTTGTTATTAGCCCACATATTCTGCAATGTCCTGCGGTGTTCATATCTTGTCCAAGCTCTTCAAAGTATTTTTCAATGTCCTTCAGTGCAGTGCAAGCGAATTAACTCTGAGCAAGTTCCTTTAACCTCTTGCAAATTAATGCTTAATCAACACATCTCAGCTGGCTTCTCCAGTGAAGGCTTCCACAATCTGGAGTAGCATTTTCAAATGCGTACTCCTTTCGTATCGGAATAGCCAATAGCCCACTTTGTGAATCCTGCGGGTGTAACGAAACAATCGCACACCTTCTTTGTGAGTGCCCTCGTTTCAACCCGCAGAGAGCAGCTCTCTCAGCGACAATAGATCAACTGGGCAAACGCCCAATAACAGAAAAGAACATCCTTGGAAACTGGCCTACACAAACAACGGCGCGAGCCGCCCTGAAGGCACTGCTGCGTTACTTGAAAGACACCGGACTCAATGACAAATTGTGACTCTGCATTGTGTTACTTAGGACGGAACGTTCAGACAATGCAACACGCGAACGCCTTCGCGGACTTCATGACAGTGCCCACAGAAACAGTTCTGTTTTGTGTGCGTGTGTGATTTTCTTGTTTCCTTCCTTTTTGTTTATTCTTTATTTTCACTTATTTTTCTCTCTCTCTCCTTTCGCATCCCTTTACCCCTCCCCCGGTACAGGGTAGCCAACCGGAGATAACCTCTGGTTAACCTCCCTGTCTTTCCTTTACCTTTTTCTCTCTCTCTCTCTCTCTCCACAATCACCATGCAACATCGGCCCATCTGTTTGCGTATTGTGTATTTGCTGCTGTGGAATTTGTGACAAACGAATGTAGCGTGAGTCAGATCGCAAGCACGTTGTTCCCCAGTCCCTGCTTATTTTTTAAATCCAGTATTTGCATTGTAGAACCCAATGATAAAGTTGGCGCGCCTATGTCGTGAATGAGACTTGGTGCGCAATCGTAGCTGTTGTGAACTTGTGGTAAATACGAAGCAAACCCGCTTCGAAGTTAATAAATGCTGTAGCAGTAGTAGTCTAATTGAGCGTAATGCTTCTTTGTGTATACATGTATACCTCGGCAACACAATTTTGACTCCCATTGTATGCTCGATGGCATACTTCGAGAAATGAGCCAAAATATTCTCGTTACATATCGACCAGCGGTCTCTTTCACAGTGGGCAGACGTTGGTGCTGCAGGCTTCCTTTGCAGATTAAACTCAAGGTTTGTGAAAGTAACTGCCGAAGAATAAAAAAAAAAAGAAAGAAGCAAAAAAAAAAACAAACCCGTATGCGCTGGCGTGCTTCTGATGTATTCATTGGTAATGAAATTACACTTCAGCGATGGAGTTATTTTCTTACGCGTAAAACAAGTTCGCTGAGTAATTCTGTGCTTATAGAGCAACACGCCAGAACCGCTTTAATACACAAAAGGCCTAACGGCACATGTTTAACTAGAAACTAGTTTCTCGCAAACGATTAATATTGACCAACTGCAAACCAGCTCAACCTGGTGAACATTGTGCGCAGCCCGATCACTGTTCCACACCACGTGAGAGGAGGAGTGATCACATGCTGCTCTATGTTTGGTGTAGGTGCACGCGCAATCTGGCAGGTGGAACGACGGCGTCTATATCAGTCAGCCGTGGGTATCGATCGCCAACCGCGCCCACTCCGCCTACTCCCCATTTTCCCTCGTCCCGCTTTAAAGGAAAGCAGATGAACTCCACGACGGGAGAGAGGGCAGTTGCGACCTCAAAGAAGGCGATGGTCCCTTCTAAAGTCCCTAGATTTTCTAAAGTCCCTAGATTTTTTGCAGAAAATCTAGGGATTTTAGTCCCTTCCAGGGCGGGCCAAGTGAGGGAAAGAAAACAGCATCCAGTGAGACCACCCAAGCGATGTTGAGGAAGAAGAAAATAAGAAGTGGGCAAAAAAGAAACTTGGTGCGGAAGTGGCAGGGAAGGCAAATTTCAGGGAGCTAGACAATGCAGATCACGTTTTGTCTCCCCTACACTTCTCCCACCTCCCGTTTCGCCGGAGGGGCAGAATTCTCGCAGGCAGGTATTCGGTGTCTGGCGGGGACGGTTTTGGGAGCATCGCTGCTGTCCTCGCCCGAATTCGCTTTGCCCGTCGCGATCGCCGTGCCTGGCTCTGTCAGATCTTTCTGGCCTCGGTGTGACGCTTTTGCTACAGTGTACTTACTTTTGCCGCGCTGCCGGGTACGCGTGCGAGAGTGTGAGGTTCTGCTTTTAAGAAGATGCCGCTTTCGCTATTGGCGCCTGGGCCGCCAGATTGAGCGTCCAAGCGCCCAAGCAATGGCGGGGAAGCGGGGACTTCGCGATTCGAGCACGGAGCGCTGGCCACGCGTTTCTTGTCTATTCGAGGTTGTTTAAGCTCTACTTTTATTCTTATTTTGGGACTCTCGCCTAGGTGTCTTCTCGACAAAATTTGAGCGGCCTTCTAGAGGTTTTCTTTCCACTGGAGAGAAATACATTGATACTCGAGTGTATTCCCTCAAAGCGCATGCTTGTGTTTTCTGCAGTGTGTTCTGCGTCAAGACACTGAAGAGAAGCAAGCACTCCGGTATTTTTTCTGCGTGTGCAATGCATTTGACGGGTTAAGAAGGTTACTGTGTACTCTTGGTGCCCGTAATTTTGCAATCAGCCGACCAACGGAAAGTTCAGCCCCTGATCACTGTACGAGTTGAGTGAATGGCCTTTGATTATCAACAATTATGAGAAGCTTGCCGTCGATTCGACTGTCGATAAAGAAGTAACATAAAATCGTTTCGCATCTTCAAGGGGATGGACTGATGTTTTTCTTCTATTTATCACCTATATCCAAGCATGATTTTCTCATATAGAATGCTGGTGAACTTTCTGAAGTTTTTGTCGCTAAACTGTACAGCTTTTCATAATTCGTGTGGCTTCTTCACCCCAATCCAGCTGAAATGGGAAGATGGCTCTTAGGGGATCTATCGTTGCTCTAAAGGCGGCAAACAAGGCTGCACTGTTTAATTGCTGGCTACTTGGGCTCGTGCGCTTTTCTTGCTTTTTTTTTTCTTTCGCGTGCAGTGCGCACGCGCGAAGATGTATGTCGAACTCTTTCCCCTCTTTTTAGCGATGAGAATATCTACAAATCACGTTTTGCGCACGTGCTAGAAAACGCTTTAACGCAGTCTGCATTTTACGCCTACCAATGGACTATGCAAGGGTCCAGCGGTGTATGCCTCTGCTCCCTTCATGCCTTGTTCTGTATGCCGTCCGCAAATTAGACTGAGAACGTAAAATGGCACTCGGGGTTCTCGAGAAGTAGCCTAACTAGGAGAAGCATAAAGAAACAACGAGTGGGGACAGATACAGAGAGTGAAGTTGGCAGGATGAAATGCTGTAAAGTAAAATTATCGCACGCGTATGTACAGTCAACCACAAAAGTTTGCGGACCACGCGAGCGCGTGGCCAAGAGCCTCTTCGCGACACTTCCGCTACGTCACCAGCGATCGACAGCAGCGCTACGTTGAAGACGCATCCCTCCTTAAATCTATGGCCTGTCTATTTTCGCACTGTGCGCAAATATTTTCTACCTATCTCTTTCAACGTGACGCGCTCTTTGTTAGCCAGGGCTACTTGCTTATATTTTGAGAGCAGAATATCAGTACAAGTAATCAGACAGCGTATTCTTCGGCTGTTATCAGTTCTATTTTCGCGTAGCCACGCTGTTTTTTTTTTTTTTGTTTTTTTCGTGAGTGCGTGAGTGAGCGGTGAGGCAGCCATGGGACACAGATGCTTAGTCAGTAGGCAGAATTTTTCCGTTCCTCCCCCATCGCTAAGTGACAGTAGCGGCCGGGATTTGATCGCCTGCGCCCAGGTTTTGCTGCGCAAAGCCCGAACCACCGCGCTGCTATAGTGGTTACATTTAGAAAAATAAGAAATAATCGGGTGCGATGACTCTTTTTATAACCTTTTGCGACACGGCGTCCTCGTTTGGGGACTCGAACTTCGGAGGCGCGTCCCACGCCACGTGTTTCTTCAAATGACCTAAAACTCAGTGTGCACATTCGTGTCCGCTTCCTGATGGAACAACTAGCGGTCAGTTAACTTCATTGTCCTGCGTATTGCTGCAGATGATCACTTTGCTGGAGACACTACCATGTTAGACAATCGTTCGACGTGCCGCGTTCCAAGACCAACGTCAAGAGTATTTTTTTTCTCCGGTCGACACGAATACAACCGAAAAAGCAAGTGTGCATGCGTTTCGGGCCTAATAGTTGATTCTTTTTATGCAAGCATTGAAGCTGACGGATTTCAGAATAATTAGATAATGAGTTATACGCTAATTAATTTTTTTACTGAAACTCGCACAAAACAGCACATTGCTTCGTCTTCTTTCTTGGAATGTAATAGTGAGCGTCTTGAAATGATGCCATGCGCATTTGACGCATTTGCAGACAGTGCATCATAATTCGTGTCTGAAGGGGATGAATTTATTCACAAGACATTTACAGAAGTGTCATGAAACATAGGTCTCTCAATGATCTAGTAGGAAGTGAAATGTCCGCCGTTTTCTAGCACCTTATTGATGCGTGTGGGCATCGACTCGTACAAAGATTCAGTAATCTCCGGTCGACCGCGCAGGCTTTCCCATTCTTGTGCGATCGCTTGCCACAGCGTATCGGCCGTGCGGCCGCGGTTGGCTCGTGTGGACAGCCGTTTCTTCAACATGCCCCAGACATTTTCTATGGGATTCAAGTCGGCGCCACATGGAGGCCACTCAAGCTGGCAAACAGCATGTTCTTCTAGCAATGACTGGACGATACGTGCTTTATGGATCGGGCTGCGGTCGTGTTGAAAAAAAATAGCAGCCGTCGCTGAAGGGACCGTCCAGCGCATACGGAACGAGGTGTCTAGTGATGACGTCGCAGTACCGTGACGCAGTGAAGGGCCCTTCCAGACGCACAAGGGGACCAAGGCCATCTTTGCTGATTGCTCCCCACACGCTCACGGAACACCGTCCACTGGATAGAACACTCTGTGTGTAATTAGGCAGATATCTGCAAGAAATAGCATACAATTGGGTTCCAGCGGCGCGTCTAAAAATGTTGTGATTCCTCTTGCGTATGAACTTTATAATGCTGTTATAGAGTTGCAATAGAAAACGTGCAAACATCATTAGATAGTACTGAAAGACCCACTGGCAGCTTTTAATTAGCTTCAGAGTAAGTAGTACTATGAAACAATCGTTAATGTTTTCAACATAATACCACTACAGAAAAATCTCGTAATGTCCAAAAGCTCATTTTACGTGAAACATGTTGTGATGCAGAATTAGCTTCGTGAATTAACTGCCAATACACTGTAAACACACCTGCAGTTTAGTGGACGCCAAACCCGCTTCCGTTGGTTCCAGCGCGTGGAAAAAGTTGACTCGTCGCTAAAGATGAGATCGCCCCATTTCTCTGTTGTCCAATCTTTCATTGCTGTAGCGAACATGAGTCGTTCTTGTAGCTGGCTGTCTGAGAGGCAGGGCTTCTGTGCTGCTACGAAAGACTGCAGGCCAAGCTCACTCAGCCTTCTTCTTACAGTCTCAGATGATACCGTGAGCGAGAGCGCTTCTCGGATATCCTCTGCACTTTGAAAAGGATCAGCCACGATGGCGGCCGTAATCAGGCGGTCCTCTTCCTCAGTCGTGGCCCTTGGACGCCCACTGCGCTCCATATCTGTGAATCTGTCATCGTCGCGGAAAGCTTGAATAATCATATTCACGGCAGTCCGGCTCCTGTTGGTTCGCCGGCAGATTTCGCGCTGAGGTATTCCCTCTATAAATAAACGCACAATGTGCCTTCTTTCGTCAAGTGGAACACGCAGCGGCATCTTTCCAAATAGGCAATCACCACGTGGCCTGAAGCAAGTCTACTACGTTTTCAGCGACTGATGCGAAGATGCGCCTATGTGTGAAAGAAATTTTTCTATGCATCCGCTTTTTCTTTATTTTTGATGACAGTGAAACACCTCCCTACCCTTTCTCTCAAGACGCAGAAGCAGCAACACTCATTGGACCAAGATGCTGCCAACCAAAGTGCGCCAGTAAACGTCGCGTAAAAAAATCGTCGCAGCGCTTCGTGAAACTTATCTACCCACTGGCACACCAGTCGACAAAGGTTGCAGTGATTGCTCCGATACTGCTATCAAGCCAGATATGTGGCGGTCTTATCGCAGACAGCGCTCTGCGTCAACACAACGAACTAACAATGTCATGCACGGGAATAAAAAATTAACAGGCAGGCGAGTACCAAGAGGGCTCATATCCGGGAGAGCGCCCCTGTCGCCGCTAGGTGGCGTACCGCTAGGTGGCGCGGATAGGCAGTCTGGCACGCGCTCGCGTGGTCCGCAAACTTTTGTGGTTGACTGTACGTATATCGACCGTGGATTTCGAACCTGTACCGCTCGCGCACCGCAACGAATGAGGATAGAAAAATTAAATTGGAAAAACACTCTAGTAAAGCTGCTGGAATCGCAACTCTCTGATCGTTACAAAGGGTTTGTTAATACCTACGTACTGCTTTGCTTAGAGGCGCCCCCAATACTTTTAATGTAGTGTTTTGTGGGTTGTGTACACAAATGCACATCGAATAACTGTTTCGTTAAGCGAATTCCTTGTCTACTTTCCTGAGATCAATCTGCGCAGTCATATGCTGGGATACTTGAGCATGTCGTCTTTCGTGGACAGCTTGTGTTCCCTTTACAAATAGCCAGCTTCGCTGTTTGCCCAGTCTTCGCACCACCAGTGTGAAGCTGCCCCTAATTTTTTTATAGTTATTTATTTTAATTGCGCTATATTCTATTTATGTCTTTAATGCACTCGAAGCTGTTTTACTCTGGCCTTCGAAATAGACTGTAACAGCTAGTGAAGTGACCCTCTTATTGTTGCGCGCCGCGATTTCCGTTTATATATATATACTCGTCTTTCTCCCTTCTTATGTGTCCTTAAATCGCATTTCCCTTGTCCTCGGTGCAGGGTAGCAAACCGGGCCTTTTCTGGTTAAACTCGCTGCTTTTCCTTTCTTTCTCTGTCTCTCTCTTCAGTAAAGTGACCAAAACAAGCTGTAAATGCCGGAAGTTGTACTTTGTCGCCTTCATTTTTCGTCTACCTCGCCTGCCATGGGTTTGCTTGGTCCTGGCCACGTTATGATCGTATTTCAGATGGTCGTGGGTTGGCCACCCAGATCGATAGTGTCTGACTGCAGCTCCTATGGCGTTTGTTGGGGCCGCCCACCCTTGGGTTGCACTAGACGCCCCACCGCAGTGCAAACACGGAGTTACGAGAAACATGCTTCTCTAATAGTAGAGCGGAGACGGTGGCATCTTCATGTCCACAGGTTTGAATGTACGTGTCGCTTCGTATCGCCCTCCATAATGGTCGCGATGTTCGGTACGCGTTTCTCAGTGTCGGCAGGAGCATGCCTGCAGCACTTGGTGATCTGAATGCATCTACGTTTGCGTGAACCCGACAAAGGCGTGTCGAGTCAGCTTGTCGGGTTGAAAATAGGTCGTCGGGTTCATGCAAACGTTAGCTGGTTTGGCCGACTGATCTTCGAGGCGAGTTCGGCCAATCCGCTTGAAAGAGGTGGGTTGAGTGCCCAACGCGCTTGGCAAGATGCAGGTAAACGCGGCTTAGTCGGGCTCGGTCAGGGGGAAGCGAATCACTTTGGGGGTGCGGTGAAGCGGAAATAAAGTGAGTGTGCAAATGCTTTACTACAGCGGCCACAACGAAGCGGCCCCCAAAGTCTGGGAGCGTCCGCGGCGAATGTAAATGGGAGCTGATTGGTGACAGCGGGAGAATGCGAGCGCACGCGCACACGCTCGTTCCATCTTGTAGCAAGAACGCGCGACGGAAGGCAGCACAGGCGAAGTGCGCGTACCGTTCCGCTGCAGGTTTTCCCGTTCACCGAGGTAGTCGATCGCTTCGCCGCCTTGCGATCGCATCCCGGCCTGAACTCCCCCTTTTCTTTCCATCCCACCTCGTCGCCCCGCGCTAATCTCGCGTAAATGCGTGTGGGGAGCGCTAATCCTTCCACGGTGGTAGCTGAGGCGGCGTTCCAGTGAAATGAAATATCTTCCTGCGCTCCCGCTGGAAACGAGATTGGCGGCGACGCACCTGTTAATGTATGGGAAAGGCGGCTGGTTGAGTCCTATACGAGGGAACAGGTGGGCACCGGTGCGCTGGAGTGGAGCAGGAGCGACTCACTTTGCCGTGCGGCGCCGAGGCAGAAATGCCGTTACCCGGAGCCTGAATAGCCGCCGAAGTTTGGCACGCGCTGAAGGTAGTACACAGCGAACATAGTCGCGCATGTGAAAGCCGGTGACTTCGCGAAGGCTCGAGCTTTCGCTAGCGACGTCGTTGAAACCACTGAAATCCCCTTGTAGTTGCCGAAGGAAAACGTATGCGCTTACTAAACGACTGCATAGAACGCAGGAATGCTCCTCCTATTGAATGGCGCAGGTGAGTTTCTCTCGGGGAAATTACTTCAGGTAATTACTTACGTTCACTAAACAAACTCGCGACGTCGAATGCATGAAGCAGTGCTGCTTGATGCGGGTTGCGAGGCAGGACGGTTATAAAGAACTGAAAAAAATCGTGGCAGAAAAAAAGAAAGATAGAAAGAAAGAACGAAAGAAAGAAAGAAAGAAAGAAAGAAAGAAAGAAAGAAAGAAAGAAAGAAAGAAAGAAAGAAAGAAAGAAAGAAAGAAAGAAAGAAAGAAAGAAAGAAAGGTTACTTGGTGCCACTAACCTGCACTGTTTTGTTTCCAGATGACTTTAGGAAGTATTGGTTATAGGTAAATATATTACACATGGAGAAGTTAACAAAAATTGGCATTTCTTACGCCTGTACGCAAAACATAGAATTATTATGCTGCCAATGCAAATTGCAAAGCAGCGCAAAGAAGGGAAGAAGAAATCAACTTTATTTAAAGAGCCGGCACTTTGCTTTTAGTGGCCTCAGGTGTCGACTCGAAGTCCTTGGACTCGGGCGGCATCTTCGGCTTGCCGGACGGCCCAAAGAATGTTTTTTCTTTGTTTCCACAAAGAAAGCACGTTTCCGCTCTGTACCTGTTCTCATGCGTCGCCTATTCACACATCGGCGGCGTACAGTGTCCAGAGACAAAGCAACCAACAAAATAAACTTTCAGTGACCAGCAAACTCAATAGGCGAATACCTTGTTACGACCAATGCCGATGCGTTTGACGCATCAGGCGCCTTGTACATGCAGAGTTTTGCTCAAGTGTACGTGTTCAGGACGTCCTAAAAATGCTGGAAGCCTAGCTCTCGCCTCTCCACGTTCTTGTGCTTTTGTTCGCAACGACTGCCATCCGTTCCTATACTGCAAGGCGTTCCCCAGATTAGTTTATCCCGCGCTCTGTGGCCCCTAATAGCCACAATCCCCGAAGGTGCACCACTGTTGTTGCGCATTGCAGATGCTCACGCAGAAAACTAGGAAAGTGGGTCACTCGAGTGATAGTTCTGAATATCATAAATGCCGCCAGTCAAGCCCGATGTTGGTACGAATATTTTTCTAGGTCCAAGAAAAGCATGCTTTATTATTATTATTATTATTATTATTATTATTATTATTATTATTATTATTATTATTATTATTATTATTATTATTATTATTATTATTATTATTAATAGCAGTATGCACAAATACATTCCCCAGTACAGGCCTAGACGCTCTAGATATCCCCACTGGTTTCGTCTGAACTCATAATTGCCCTAAAGCTTAAAGATCGCGCACACCGAAAATCCAGAACTCCGTTGCCTAATGAGTACAGAGAAGAATTCCGCTTTTTTCGAGCTCTCTGTAAACGTCTCTATAAGCGGGATCAAGATTCATATATGGCATTCTTGGAAAATAGCGCCTCCGACAGGCCGGCGGAATTTTGGAAGTATATCCGTAAGCGTTCCAATAAACATGGAGAGGGTTTTCGCTTACTTGACTCTAGAGGGGCAGAAGTCCAAGCAGTCGCGGATTGTTTTGCATCCCATTTCTCTTCCATATATAAAGATGCAGGTTTTAACGCTGGTGTCAGTCAGCAGCACACGACGGTTCCTACATCTAGTGCGGTGTTGTTTGATGAAAAGCTTGTCCACGAATGCCTTAAGCGCTTGAAGCCTTCCCTATCCTCCGGCCCTGACGGCATCCCCTCCGCAATTCTAAAAGCTTACGGCAGTATATTTGCTCCAGTATTGACATCTATATTTAATAACTCTGACTACTTCCACTTTCCCTCACATGTGGAAAACTGCTCGTGTTTTTCCTGTATTTAAGTCTGGATGTAAATCAGATGCCTCGAATTATCGCCCAATTTCTCTTCTCTGTGCTACGTCCAAGATTTTTGAGTTTGCTCTTCACAACATATAATCTTTTACTGTGAAGAACTCGCTCATTCCGAATCAGCATGGATTTCTCACCGGCCGCTCCACTATCACAAATCTCGCAAGTTTCATGACACTGATCTCCACGCCGGTACTGCAAAGGGGGCAAGTTGACACCATTTACTGTGATCTCAGCAAGACTTTTGATGTAGTCAGCCACTCGCTGCTTCTGATCAAGCTTACGCACTTTGATGTTGACTCGTAAGTTGTGAATCTCTTGCGCAGTTATCTTCTTGGTAGATCCTGTTATGTTAACGTCAATGGCCAAACGTCTTCTTCTTACATGGCAACTAGCGGCGTCCCTCAAGGATCAGTATTAGGACCACTCCTTTCTTTAATTTTTATTAATGACGTTCTTTCTGTTATTCGGAACTCTTCTTTCCTTCTATATGCCGATGACATCAAGATTTTAAAGAAAATTCACACTGTTGATGACTGTCGCGCCCTGCAGTCTGACCTGTTTTCTTTTTCTAAATGGTGCAAGGATAATAACCTTACCTTGAATGCTGCTAAGACCAAAGTCATGACTTTCACACGCAAAACAGCAAGTATTTCTTTTTATTATTCTGTAGATTCTGTGCCGTTCTGTAAGGTCTGCGAGATCAATGATCTTGGTATGGTACTTTTTGATGCAACCTTACACTTTTCGGCTCACACTAAACGTGTTGCAATGCGGGGTATGCGCTCTCTTGGTTCTGTATGCAGACTACCGAGGGAATTCAAGTCTCCTACACCGTTCCGCAAGTTATACACAACTATCTGTCTTCCTCAACACGAATATGCGTCGGTCGTCTGGAATGGCTCTTCTAGATCCAACAGTGACATTATAGATCGTGTCCAGAAAACGTTTCTAAGCATATATAATCACCGCTTTGCAAACCTGAACATTGCACCCTGTACTAGCACTGTTGGATTGTTGTCATTGCCCTCACTTCGCGACCGACGTAATCGCGCTGACCTCCTGTTTCTCTTTAAACTCCTTCACGGTAACCTCACGTGTCCCGAACTTCTCGGCTGGGTCATGTTCCGTATCCCACGCAAGATCACCAGAGAACATAGACCTTTCCATGTTCCTGCCTGTCATCACGAACACTCAACTGTCCACAGAATACAGAATCTTTATAACGCTTACTTTGTGAACTTGATATCTTTCATAATTCCTTGTCATCGTTCCTTTCCGAGCTTTGCCTTGTGTTATAATTTCATGTATTGTTCAAGTGCCCTTCTCCTCCTTTTTCTTTTGTATTTACTTTGCGCTTTGTTGTCGGTACTCTCTTCTTTTCACAATTTTTATTTTTATTCATTTATTGTTTAATGATTTTTCCCTGAGTGTTTTGTTTTTGGTTTGTAATGTAATGTATGCGTGCGCCAGCACTCAGACCTTAGGGTTGTTCCTGGGCACGTTAAATAAACATGATTGATTATTATTATTATTATTATTATTATTATTATTATTATTATTATTATTATTATTATTATTATTATTATTATTATTATTATTATTATTATTATTATTATTATTATTATTATTATTATTATTATTATTATTATTTTATATTATGAAACACAAAAGAGAAATACACTATCATTCGCCTTCTGTGAAGAATTAAGTTCAGACAAAAAAATTTTTGTTTTGCTTGGCTATTAATTGGCTTAGGTGTTTAGGGACACTCGTGCTTGTTTTGTTTGCGGAATTATGGCGGCGGCGGCGGAAAGTTTGTCCGACTAAGAGCGGGCGGCAGAACAGTCTTCTTCTCGTTCCTAGATTACTCATCGTACCATGCCAACCATCCCGTTTTCGTTTACCAACTGCCGCGAATACCGGGTCGAACCGAGGCGGAAGGAACGCCCAAATGCCGGGGAAACATGTCAGTGTACTGTCGTATCACACCTCCGAGAAGCTGCGACCACAAATCACCGCAGGGCTAGTCCGAGCATCTCTCTCGTTCCTCTCGAGCCACGGTGCGACTGATCTCTGGCATCTATCGGCTCGGCCGAAAACAAGCCGCCCCAGACATGGCGACGAGCTTCGCGGTCCGTGTACACACAGCAGGCAGGCGGCGTCGGCATGCCGGGAGAGTGGCGCTGGGATGCCTAGTTGAGAGAGCGAGGCTTAGAGACGCCGTCGAACACCGCGCCCTGACACTGCTGCTCTTGGCGTGAAGGCGCAGATTACAGCCAAGATTAAGGAACCCGTTGGGAGAGCATGTCTGCAGCGACGAGGCCAGGAGTGGATCTGGATATTCCGCGAGACTTGATGGCTCGGGAAACAAGGGAGTGACTTTAATGCTGGCTGAGACTTGGCTGAGGGAGCCTCAGTGTTCGTTTTCCACAAGCTTAGCCAGTGAATTTCTGGTTTTCTTGCCACGGACGCCGTCGGCACACACACACACACACACACACACACACACACACACACACACACACACACACACACACACACACACACACACACACACACACACACACACACACACGCACACGCACACGCACACGCACACGCACACACGCACACGCGCACGCACGCACGCACACACAAACGCACTGTTTGAAACCAAGGCGGCTTCACAGCTTCTCTGATTGGCTTAACACGTCAAGATGATTTAATTTGGCAGTGTCCAGAACCGAGTACCCCGGTTTAGAGAGTACCGTGATGAGCTGCACGTTATGGCTTTACAGCAGCGGGTTAAAAGAGACGCGAGCCCGATCGAGTGACTAGGACATAAAGGTCCTATTCCAGAGCCCGGTGTGATTATCGATGTTCTGAAAGTTGACCCGACCAGTATGAACGTTTATCAACCCTTATCGATCTTTATCAACATTATCTGACAAGATCCGACCCTTATCAACACTTATTGGTTGTTATCTACCTTATCGGACTTGATCCGCGCCTTATCAACCCTTATCAGTCGGTATCAACCTTATCAGACATGATCTGACTCACATCAATCCTTATCGGTCCTTATCAACCCTAGAGGATTTGATCCGGCTCTTATCAATGCTTAATTATTGGTGCTTATTTTAATTTCATAATTGCTCCAACCAATATAAGCCCTTATCGCTCTTCAGAACCTTATCCATCCGCGTCGAACCATTATGAACCATGATGAGACCCATATAACTCCTCAACACTCCTTATCATTCTGCTTACATATCAGTGTTGTGCGACGCGAAGCGCATAAGCCCTCAGAGAACAGTTGCATTTCGGTCGGTGAAGGAACGCCACAAAGGAAGGAGAATCCCGTGACCACCGAAACGCATCGGGGATGTGACGTGTTCAGCATTCAATTTTCGCAAAATCACAATCTTCCTGATGCCTACAATGCTCCAAGGCAGCTGCACATGTGGCCCTAGAGATGGCTTTTATTCCATCATAACCAAATCTCTCAACAAAGCCTTCATAGAAATTATTCTCTTTTGACATTTGTTTTGTACCACAGGGACAACAACACATTCATATGTTTCATATATATGCATCGTCCTCAAGCTTAGGTGTTTAGCTCTGTCCACCCTCACTAACTGGTATAAATATATTGTCTCGCCTCATGGGCTCAAAAGTGAAAGACCATATGAAAGTTGCAAAAATTCGGTGAAAGCGTTGGAAGTAGAGCCTGGCACAGTGAATAACTTGCAATACGTAATAAAGTTTTGTTGCCAAAAACTTACTGCAGGTTTCAGTCTTTCCGAAAATAGAAAGTCGTTGTGAAACGAATGTCTGAGCGTAACTTTGCAAGGCCGAATCCCGTTCTTTCCAATAGTGCACGCTTAATTTATATGCGTATAGCTTAATTTATAGTTTCCTGACAGTTCGGTTTTCCACTGAATACTTCTACTCCATGTCGCGTAAAAGGTTATACAAATATTTACTGTCCATGCTATTTCCGCCTCACTTTTACCGATAACTATACATTGAATGGCCAGGCCACGATGTACTAAAGCGAGTTCGTAACATGTATATATCCCCATGCTGCAAAACATTCTTTTACAAACTCCATAGTGAAACTCTACCGGTAAAAACATGGCTACAGAAAAAGGGTATCTTTGTGTCTTTTGTTAACTGTCGTCTTTGTGATGTGCCGGAGACAATTGAACACTGTTTTATTGGCTGCAAAGACGCCATTCTATTTTGGGATATCCTCCAACGGACTCTAAAAAAAGAACTTGAAATCAACCCCATACTGTGCGATACCTGCTGCCGACCTCTGGTGACAATGCGCCTTTCGACATGTGTTTCTCTCAAGGTAATGCACAGTTTGTGGAAGGCGCGAATGATGGACCGTAACGCCAAACCGGTTGTACCTACAAGGGTGAATTTCATCCAGATGTCTGTGCGTCTAAAACATGTTTATGATGTACTTGATGTTCAACCGGACTGTACCCCATTTTGGTGAGGTGCTTAGCCTTACCACCCTTTTAAAGCGGAACCAGCATTACCACTTAAGGCATGAACAGCGCCTCTTCTGTTTTTCTCTGTGTGACTGTCGTTATTCCCTCCATTCTATGACTATGACTATGCACAATTGGAGAGGGTTTTATTGGATTACATGTTAATGTAATAAATACCATGAAAGAAAAAGAAAGTCGGTGTTTACCTCTGTGGGTAAGACACTCGGCTTCTGAGGGTGGGGTTGCAGGTTCGAAGCTCACCACCGGCGACGCTTTTTTTTTTTACTTCGTCAAATTAATTTTGTTTTATGCATTATTTTTTTATAGCGCTTCGTCTTACGTCACAGACAAACAGGACTCCTCGTTGAGTAGTAAAAAAAATGCTTACGCATTTAAAAGAATGAAGGTAGGAAGGAAAGAAACAACACGCCACGATTCGTTCGAAAGCGCCTTTCCGGCACGGGAACGCGCACCCCACTGCACGAGCAGAATTATACAGGGACGATACAATTTCCGCCTGGAACACTTTTTTCCCAGCGCTCTACACCAAGATGCACACTTAGCCGCGCCAACCGCCCGGCGGCCGCAGTCGTCCATGAGAAGCGGACGCTAATTAAGTGGGGGTTTGCAGAGTTCGGTAAAATCGGCTCTCACCGCTGTAAAGAGTGCGGCGGTTCTCGAAAGTCGCGGCTGCGGGCAACGTGGCCTGCATGCTGAGTGCATGCGCAACATAGCTCTCTACCGGTCCGGTCGCGTATAATGAATCTGACTGCTTTAGCGAAGGCTATATTTACTTGCACACATATTGCAGGGACTCTTCTTCGAACGCACCGAAGCAGCACATATAGAGAAACAAGCTTTCGGAGATTCGCAACGAGTATCGTACCCGCGCGTCCGAGTTTGGTCAAACAGGCGGAACTTACCCGATGCACGAGGTGGTCCTTTGATCTACCTCTGCGCGCATGCATGTATCGGTGGAGCGCCCGGGCAATTCGCATAAGAGAGCCGCTTCTACCGAGCTGCGAACACGGACAAGGCAGAGTAGCGATCGGATCTACAGTGGCTGGCTCAGTTTTCGAAAAGTGCGGCCGCAGATCCTTGCTGCGGCCGAATTTCGCGTGGCGCTCGTTCGCTCATTTGGATGACCGGTCGTCGAGGATGGTGCGGAACGGTGGACTGCGTGCTCGAGTACCGAGTTCCACTGCTTTGTGTGCACACCGCCCGAAGCAAGCCGCATCGAGTGTGTGTGTGTATGTGTGTCCGTGTGCGCACACACCGGAGTATACACGTGTACGGAGAGCAAAGTGATCGTAACGAAGTTGGTGGCTGCAGTCGGGGATACAAAGCCAGTTGCGAGCGCACGCACGGGGTGCTTGCTCGCTCCTCTTGGCGAGCCGACATAGAGAGCTCCCTTTTCATCCGTAAACGCGGGGTTAGACCACGTATGGTGCGAGTGGTCCAATTAATTGCTGTATCCTGAGCAGCCGTGCTCCGAGAGGGTACGGATTCTATTTTTTTCCCCGTTTTCTGTCTTTGTATATAGTAAGAGCACGAATCATGGTCTGTCGGGTAGTCATTATGCGACTGCTTCCAGGGACAATACCAGCAGCACAAAAAGGAAATGCGAGAGGATCCTCTTTACTTCCATGTAACACGGGCAGCCAGACTCTAGAAAACGCATACGAAAGCGCAAACTTGAACGAGAACAACTGAGGACACAGAGGTAGAGGGACACGGGACGCGCGCTGTCTACCAACTGAAGTGTATTGAACAAAACGCTTGAAAAAGAAAACACACGAAAAAAAAAAGACAGCCTGCGTGAGCAGAAGTTCTAAATCACGTAGAAATAGTTATTAAGCAAGTTCGTTTCGCAATCTAACAAATCGATAGATGGCTCAGATACACAGTCATCGCGTAACCTTTTTATATGAAAGGCTTCAGCAAGTTCACGTGCCCTTCTGTCCTTGTGCTTGGCGTTGATACAAGTTCTTTTGAAGTAAGGCCAGCACCCACATGACCTACAATGAGCTGAAAGATGAGAGGTCGGCGTTCCTATTAAGGTATTCTTATGCTGGCGAAGGCGCTCATTGGCGCATTTGCCCGTCTGCCCAATGTAGGCTTTTCCGCAAGTGAGAGGCTCTAATTCGATTAACTACGCCAACGGCACAAGGCCGTCTGAGAGCCTGGCATTCGGGTGGATATACAAAACGCGTAGGCGCGAAGGCGGGCGGTGACGTCCCTCCCGGCTTTCTGAAAAATTTTTCATCGCTTAACTGGTGACCGTCGCACACAGTGGTGGGCACGCTCTGTGATCGATATAACCGCCTCGCTCCATGTCTGTTTATACCTGCCGCATGGCAGTTGCGCTGCGAATCACGACGCTGGTGCGTTTTGCGGAAAGAGTGTGTATTATAAACACGCCAATGGCAATAATATGCCTGCTTGTACAGTTTATCATCGAGTTCTGAGCTGCAAGCTGATCCAGACGGTTCGACAGTGGGGATGATACTCCAGGAGATTGAAGATAGGTTAAATTTTGACATGGTGTTGCAGGATAGTAAACCGGGATTCCTTCTGATTAAAAGTCCGCCATTTTACCCACCACCAACACCCGCCATTCCTATGTTTTTTTTAAATCTTTTTTCGATCAGTCGACATCCAACGTCTTAGCGATGTTTGGGGCACGGCTAAAAAAGCATGTAGAAGCCTGCATGTTGTCTGTCATGTTGCCCCTTCTTACTGGTTTCAAGGACAAACGACTACGTCCTTTGTGACTGGCTTCTAGGATGGAACTCAGTGGATTGACAAAAGGAGCGAAAGACTGACATTAAACGTGCACACAGGGCGGAAGGTGTACCCTGGCTAATGTCTGCCTCCGAGGTTTTGGGGTAAGACAATGCTCGCTGATTTCGCAACTACAGCCAAGAGACTTCTTCAATACGAACTGTGGTTTAGTGTACGCAGGGCTCCTTCCAAATAAACAACAGTAAATCGGTTTCATGACCCCGTTCACGTGTGTGTGCATGCGCGTGTGTCTTTACTATGCGCTGCGTAATGCGTGAGATCTCATCGCTGTTCACATATTGGGGAGGTTGAGGCCGCATGCAGCGTCCAGCATTAGCCTAAATTGCGCGCGACGCTATTCTTGTGGAGAAAATGGCGTGCGCACACAAGAACCGCCGTTAGAGCAATTCATCTCAACGAGCAAGAGAAGGCGGTACGTGTGCATGTGGCGCGCGCAGTTTGAAAGAGAAAGCGCGGTGTACAGCATGACGGCTGTACACACAGCCACTTCGGCATGAACTCCAAAAAAAAAAAAAAAAAAAAAAAAACTCTCGCCCAACGGCACAAGCACACGCGCACGCTCCAACAGAAATAAAGTGACTCGCGTAAGAAAACGCTGCTTTGTTTCGCCGTAAGCCCCGAGAAAGCCCCGGACATTTTCGTTCTGCAGGATCCGGCAGGGCGTCTTATACCCACAGCTGGCGGGTCTTGCCGTGTAAGCCTATTAATATCGTTTCGGGACCCCGGTTTGCTGTCGCACAGCGTATATATAAGGTCGAATCTAGGGAAGGAAAATAACGCAAGGAAAGAAAAAAAGGATTAAACGCTGTGTGTCTCTCTCTCTCTCTCCCGCACAATATCCGCGCAATGAGGGCAATCTTCTTTTCCGGCACGCTGCCTCCCGAACTCTCAGCCTCTCGAATCTCGTAAATCTGCGACGGCGGACGCCGTTCCCGCGCAGCCGTTGCACCAGGCACTCGACTCAGCCCCCGCATTTTAGGGTGGAACCCCGGGTTCTCCTTCTGTGGCCATTTCGAGAGGCCCGCAGCTCTCGCAATGAGCGAAATATTTCACTACGCCCAGTAGCTCCAAATCTTGGCTGCTGCTCAGCCACCCTCCCCCTTCTTTTTTCTCTCTCTCTCGACATAGTGCTTCTATTTTTCCCCAGCATTTACTGGTATTCTGTTCCGGCCTACATCACCCTTGCTGCCCTCCAGAATCGCTTTCGCTTTCTTTAATTTATTCAAAGAAGCGAATTTCCTTCCCAGCTCTTCCGTACGCGCGTGCACTTTAATAGCCAACCCGTGATGAGAACTTGCATTCCTGCATTCCTCAGCAGTTCACTGTGGTCGTTGCGGAACATCTTGTGCTACAAGCATCGGCCACAACCGAGCACACGCCACACAAAGCTGCCAAACATTGCAATGTCCGAAACATGAATGTGATTGACGGAAGCGCACTTTTTCTTCGTAATGTCGTTCTGTATAATTCGATTGATTATTGTTTACGATGACAACATTTATGAGTTGGGAATCCAGGTTTCTTTATCACATCATGCTCAAATGCCTCGGCAGCTTAGATAAAGTATATAAAAAAGATCAATTCTACAACCTTGGGACTTTGATCACCTTCCCACGGTACTGGCTTCTGATATTTAGTAATCAAGCAGCGGTGCAACAGTAACTACCTTTTTCTTTCTTTTTTTTGAAAACTTCTTCCAGTGAGCGCATTTACACGCAGGAAGGCTCGAGCTTATGTATCTGTAATCGCAGTGGTTAGCAATGCTTATTTCTCATGGCGACAGCCTGCTAAGTATCAGCAACGGTTAGAGCCAACAAACCGATAAGACAAAGGAAAAGCAAGGGAAACGTTCAACACACACAGAACCAATGTTCTGGAAAAGCTACACAAGCTTACTAGCCAAGCTGGATCAACCCATGCGCCAGCATCCCGAGGCAATACCTCGCGGTGTCAGCGCACTCGCGCAATGATAAGGCACGACCCTGCGATGTGTTCTTTGTCACAAAATGGATGCCACCTTCGCGACTCTTACACGGCGCGATGGGCCAATTTCCAAAACGAAGTGCACCTTCACTCAGGCGTTTTCACGTCTCTGTCGTGCGCAGGTCAAGCTCGTCGGCATGGACAGCAGACAAGGCCACGGAGATAGTCGACGGGCAGCGAACGAGAGACACGACTGAGAATGCACGGTTCGGGCGATAGACAGGTCATCACCGCCAGCAATCGTAAAAAAAAACGCAAAGAACGAGCGTGTACGACACGAGATGGTCCCGCGAGTTCAAAGTCGCTTTTACACCTGTCGCGTTTATCGGAGCGGTCCGTGCACCCATTAGTGGCTCTGCGTGCGCCTCTCTCATCTCGCTTACCGCCGTAGCATCGACGGACCGAGGAGCAGAGCGACGATCCCCGCTTTCCCCTTAATTCAGCTTTGGGAAAACGTACACAACACACGCTTTCGGATTTCTAATTCCGATTATGCGCGTGTCCTCGTCGCGAAACCCGCGCCTGTCGCGAAACGCCGTAAAGCGAAGCCCTCAAGCACTTCAGTTTCGTTTGTGCGCACGCACGATCAAGTTTACGTTTGCGTGTATGTGTGTGCGTGTGTGTGAAGAGAGAGAGCGCGCATGTGAGTTCTGCTGCGTAAGATCTGGAGAGCTGATCTTACGCATCTGGCGTAAAATTCCCGATGGCCGGTTTTCTCGCTTAGTTCTTTTTATCTTTTAGTTCTTTCCCCATCTTTCGTTACACTCCCTCGCTCTTTCTATTTCATAGCTTCAGTCGTTATCTGAGCCTTCGAAAACAGAAGTACCAGCGCAGATGAACGTAAAGCGTATCCCAATGAACGGCGGAAATTCCACGGCCACGCTTTACGCGCGCACCGAACGTCACTGATTTTTATGTTCCCGACAGAAAATGTGACGCTGCCTGTATTTTCAGGCGTGCAGTGGTCGTGAATTCCTGCCAGTTTATGGGAAGTCGCACTTATCGGAGCATTGCAGCGAAGCCCTCTAGCTTCGATGGTGCGGGGCTATATAACGTTGCGTCGTGTCCGCAGCTGTCCATCTGCGAAACATAAGCTGAAATTTGGGCTATAGTATATTGCATGTTGGGTTCGATTGAGACTGGTAGAATATTTGATGGTGAAATGCATTTCGTTATGTTCAACGTACACGGAGAATCTGAAACAGTTATTTAATTAAAATGATATAATATTCCATCGTGACACTGTATTGACCAAGGGAAAGAGAGTAAGTTGGGACGATAAAACAGAAAAATGAAGCACGTGTTAGGTAATGGAACTTGTCCTTAAGGAACATTGCTAAATGGCCAAAACCTCGGATATAAAGAGCGTGAGAACAGATCGTATCTAATTCATGCGTGACGAGCGCACGTTATCGTGGGAAATGCAGTAAGGCGTTCTCAATAATCTTATCTTGCTTTAGAAATCAGCAAAAAAAAAAGAAAAAGAAAAAAAAATCACCAGCCCTTCCCCTGCCGAGAAAATCGGGGTAGTCGAAGCTTGTGTGTGTATCTGACCTTCATAGTGATTTTCTTTATTTCTCTCTTTATCTCTTTCTATATCACTTTCTTCCGTTCTCTCGCTCTCTTTCTCTCTCTTCCTCTCTTTATTTCTTTCCTCTTTCTTTCCCGGTCCCTTTCTTTATCTCTCTATTTCTTTCTTTCCCTATCTCTCTCTCTCTGTCTCTCTTCTTTTTTATTTCTCTCTCTCTCTCTTTCTTTCTCTGACCTTCGTGGTGATTTCTATCGTTCTCTCTCTCTTTCTCTCGGTCCTTTTTTCTCTGTTTCTCTCTCTCTTTCTATATTTCTTCCTCTCTTTCTCATTCTTTTGCGTCCCTGGCATGTGCCAATGAGTTCTGCACTATCGCCAGGATCGGCCCACTTTTCAGCATGACACCACCACCACCACCGCCGACACTTCTGAGCCTATAAAGCTTTGCTTAAAAAGCTTGGCGTCAAGTCAGAATTTGAAGTAGCCAATCGGCGAATTGATGCGATTTTTCAACTTTCGAGACTTTGGGTAACAGCGCAAACAGACGACCACACAAAGGGGAGACACGGACACACAGGCGCTGACTAACAACTGGTTTTATTGTGAAGGATAGGACACCTTATATATGCCAGAGTGAAGCAAGGGAAAGGGGAAAACATAACATGATGTTACCCTTGTTATGTTTTCCCCTTTCCCTTGCTTCACTCTGGCATATATAAGGTGTCCTATCCTTCACAGTAAAACCAGTTGTTAGTCAGCGCCTGTGTGTCCGTGTCTCCCCTTTGTGTGGTCGTCTGTTTGCGCTGTTACCCAAAGTCTCAAGATGTACCAACTCGCCCAAAAAGAAGTATTGATGATTTTCAACTTTCAGCTGTCGATTCCAAGAGGTAAAAGTATATGAAACTGTGACCGCGGAGTTGCACCTCATCTGGGTCAGAAATAAAGTGAGCCCACATTATAAAGAACATTAAAAATACACCTCAGGTCAGGGCCTCAAGTCATACTTCAACTTGCAAGTTGCTTTCCGGGGAACATCATCGCAACGACTTTGTAAGACAGCGCCATCAATCAATGCGGTCGTCCTTATGCAGTGAAGAAGAAGAAAAAAAAAAGAAGTTTGAACAACCAAGCAATGAGGCGACGAAGACGTGAGAAGTTAAATAGTACCTTAAGAAGTGCATATGGAACTTGCTGTGCCCAGTTATGGCACCTGAAAATTTTCTGTCACAAATGTCCCCCCCCCCCCCCCCCCCCCCCCCCCCCCCCATTGCCTTGTCATTTTGAGCCGTTGCAATTTGTGCATTTGCACTCTGCATGGTATATGTTCGTCTCGATGTGCGTGCTCTTTTCCTTTTAAAAGGTGCGGGTCTGGACCCTAGGCTATGAGTTGACCTGCACATAATGTGAAGTTGCCTCTCCCGCTGTTCTAGTCGCCACCCCATGTTTATTTTTCTTTTCTTTCTTTTTTTTCCTTACCACCGTAGTTGCGTATGGTATGGATGGCATCAAGCTGCAAAGTATGAGGGTGCAGGGATCAAATCCCGGCCGCGGCGGCCGCATTTTGATAGGGGCGAAATGCAAAAAAAAAAAAAAAAAAAAAAAAAACGCCTGTGTATCGCGCATTGGCTGCACGTTAAATTTAAGAACCACAGGCGGTCCACATTAATCTGGAATCCCCCTACGGCGTGCCTCACAATCATGTCGTGCTTTTGACACGTAAAACCCCAGAACTTATTTTTTTTTAGTTTCTTTTCCTCTTCCCCTTCCCCCAGTGCTAAGTATTTGGCTGCGCCTCGCACCGATCTCACTGCGACATCATTAAACTTTTCTCTCTCTCTCGGGCCACTCACCGGCGAGCTCGACGCTGGCGTTCCGCGACCGGGCCGTGCCCAGCGCGTTGGCTGCCGTGCACCAGTAGAGTCCCGTGTCCTGTTCCCGGCGGCTGTGCTGCACTTGCAGGAAGAAGAGCTGTCCTTCGGGAAGGACCATGCGCGTGGCCGAGTCACGCACTGTCTTCCCGTCGTGGAACCACGTGATGCGCGGAGGAGGGTCGCCGTCCGCACCGCACCGGAGCGTCACCGGCTCGTGCTTGCGGACCACCACGTCCACCGGCTGCTCGGTGATGCGCGGCGCGCGGCCACCGCGGCCTCCTTGGCTGGACGCTGCATGATGGAGACACAAGGAATAAAGGAAAGATGAGCAAGCGGCCTTTAGGCCAATGCGACGATCGCTATAACGGTATATCACACACGCAGGCATACTCGCACGCACGCACGCACGCAAGATTTGCTGGGAAGAGTGTGGACGTCTGCATGTGAAAACGAAATCAGATGTACATGGTGTGAGTTGGAAAACATTGTGCTACCAGGTTTGTTCATTAACCAGTCGAAACTACATTCGTACAGTTTGCAGTACATTCGCCTCAAGTGTTTGTCGTAGCAGAAATGTTTCAGATCAACTGAGCTCTGGAAAACGACAAAGCAAACGAACCGAACGGAGCTCTGTGCGAATGCGGAGCATGAATGAAGCCCTCCTGACAGAATAGAGAAACATCTGCTCTAAGCCGATTCTCTCAGTATTGTTGTCTTCAGCTACCTTGGACTATACGCTGAACGTGGACACGAGACAAGTTCTAGAAAAGTGCAATGCCGAGGAGACGTTCTCTTCTTTAGCGTGAACGCGAGAAAGAAGGAAGAAGGAGAGCGAAAGGAAGATCAATGGTATGGAGGTCAACCAGACGAGCATCCGGTTTGCTACCCAGCATGGGGAAAACGGTAAAGGCTACAGAAAGAGTAAAAGTAGGGAAAGTGAACTCTTCGCGTACACAGGAGGATGCACTGTAGGTGGCATCTCAGACCAGTGGACGCGAAAGACTGCAGTCGCGCACCAATAGGTTCTCCGTGCCCGCTGCGGTTTGCGGCCACAGTTCCCGAATCTTCGTGACTTGAGGCGTTCCAGAGTGCAGCCTGTTCTAACCCTGTGGATGTCATATCGAGGAAACGATGTGTGCTTGACAGTGTTCCTAGCATCCACAAAATGTGCACGTTGGTCAGTCTTTCATTCGAGTACGGAAAGGAATAGGCCTTGTATGCAAGAACACGTCTGCATCTTACAGCTGACATAACTTCCTAAGACCCCTTGTACAGTACATTGCAGCATTGCCTTTAAAATTTGTTCGAAAATTCACTCGGAATGATTACGCAAAATATTCATTCTAGGATATGATGTGCGGTGCATGTGTAACTGTAAAGAAGTAGTTTTACTCCTATTCTTGTCATCCACTTGTCGAGAAATTTCACACTCCATAGATCTAGACCTCTGTGTCGTCGCAGACGGCCGAAGACAACCTTGAGGTGTGTTTCGAAAACCACTGAGATTGCGTAAAAAGCCGGACGCGGCAGCAACATGGCAGTGTACTAGACGTAGTTTCCGTCTTCGTCTCTGCGTTTAAACAATGAAATGAAGTTTTTAACCAAGAAAACATGTAGGAGACGATGGAGATAGTTATTTTTCTCCCGTACGAGGAGACGCAGCTTTTGAGATCCAACCGTGGTATTAAATATTAAAAATTGTTTTTTCAAGTTCATAACTAACAGTAGACAATAAAAACCACCTTGAAGGGCGATTATGTCCCATATTTGTATTCGTGTCTCAGGAGGATATAGAGTAACATTCCAGTAAAATTTCTCTGCGGTGCATACAACGGACTACGCACGTGCACCCAATCCATATTTAGCAATTGACACAGAACTCTTTAAACTAAGCAATATTTTGAATTTCTAGTCGAAAGCGCTGCCACGCATAATGTAACTGCAGTTCTTAAGGGGCCCTGAACCACCCCTCGGGCTTAGTGAAATAACATAGCCCGCGGGTACCGCATACGCTGCTGGGAACATCTCAGTGAAATTTTGCTGTCGTACGGGGTGCGTGGAGCTCGCAAGCGGAGCGCGAAGTCACCTTTGTCTCAAATGCTCCCGTTTCAACGAAGCCATGATCCTCACTCTTTTCTGTGTGCTTCATTTCGTAATAAAGCATATTCCAATACGCGGGCTGCTATTGTCGCTGCGGTCGGCCTACACCGCGGCCGCCGCGGGGTGCCAGCCACGAGTACACTGGCTAAGAGCACTGACGGCTCGCTGAGGACAGCCCGTGTTTGGCATACGTTGAGCACGTACGTTGGCGTATACATATAGGTACCAAAATCGAAGTCGTGGCGTATATACGTTAACATTTGAAACTGCGCGCCACGGTGACATTTCGAAGGCGGAGCGTTGTGACCCCGCCCCACTCGGCCGTAGCCTTCGCAGTGAACGGGAGCACAGTGGAGGCCGTGTTTGATTGCCAATAACTCATTTTCTGCTGAACGCGTTGAAGTAATTTTTGCGGCAAGGTATTTCTGAAATAGCATATTTCTTACTTCAAATGCTTTTCTCCACTTCAATACAACGTGGTTCAGGGCCCCTTTAAAGTGCACTGGTGCGTTATGTGCTCTAATGTGCGTTATTCTAGTGAATGTAAGTTTCTCCCTGACGGAATAATAAAAGAAAACGTTAATCAAGACCAATGTCATTTGTATGCCGTCTCTTTCTTGCCCTATTCGCTGAGGCTGCTTATACCGACGTGCTTCCAGACATGTAGTCCCGTCGAACTGCGCCTGGGGCGACGCAGCCTCTTCGTGCCTTTTATGCTGCGCCAAAGACGTAGGTTAAACACCGAAAGCGGACCGACAGGCATGGCTAAAAGCAAACATGCACTGGAAAGGCTTAGCGGAGAAAGTTATAACTTGGAATGTTCGGTGCTTGCTTATTCGGTCGCAGCAGTATAATGGAATAGTATACATAATACAGCGTTTATGGGCGCACGCGAGCGCTCTGATCAATCACGACCTTTATTTGTTTCCGAAGCCCTCGGGGAAGAGAGAGCAATCGAATAAAAAAAGACAGGGAGGCAGGGGAAAGTCGCCATCTTGCTACGCTGCTGACGAGGTCCTGTGTACGCGTAAGCACAGTTTGTTTTTGCAGAA
>NC_051159.1:72359180-72421680 GCF_013339745.2 Dermacentor silvarum
GGTGATCTTGCGCAAGGCATGGCAGAGTCTCGAAGCAAAGCTAGGCGGGGTCGCCAGCTTCGCTGTTTGCCCAGTCTTCGCACCAATAGTGTGTAGTAGGGAGCCTACATGCAACGCTGCGTTGTGTTTAGACTGCCTAGTGTGAAGCTGCCTCTATTTTTATTGCGATAGCAATTATATGGACACTCCAAAGCAGATTTCTGCCGTCGGCGTCGCCGTCGCCGTTGCCGTCGCCGTCGCCGTCGCCGTGAGGTTCCGTATGACGTCAATGGAGATGAAATCGTCGCCGCGCGCCGCCGAACGCTGTATGTGCGAGTGAAAGGGCGCGAGGGACGCGCGCTTTCACGGGGAGTGAACGCACGGCGGAGAACAAACGCGCGTTCTGTGCCGTGCTCCCTTAAGGGCTGCAGAAGTAGGCGTCTCTTTCCTCCTTTACAATCACCATATATGTAGAGCAAACGCGCCTTCTTCTGACGCACGAAAGGCCGTGGGGGGGAGGGGGGGAGGGAAGGGAGGCGACGTTTAGCTGCGGCACCAAGTGCCTATTTCTATCAGAGGCTCCGGCAACAGTCACCAACGCCGCACGCATTTTGAGCGAACGCGGGCAAAACGCCGACGGCGTCGACAACAGTGCTGTGTGTTGCCGGTGCTGCTGCATGTCCAAGTTTGTACAGCGAATAAAACTGCTATCCTTACTCCGTATAGCTCTCTACTACGTTGCTATCGCAATTGATGCTTCGCCTTTCGGGTGAAACTGCGACAACTTTTTTTAATATAGCACTGCACACGCCGTGCGGCCGGGAGCTAACTTCCTCTTGCTTAACGGGCGCTGCACATTTGGCTGCAAGTACTGCGAGTTGTGGCCTGCGGCCCGGGCCCGACGTAAGGGTCATGACATTAGCAACAAACACTTCAACAAAACAGCTTCACGCATATTGTTACTTTGCTTTCGGTGATATTAGCTTAAAGGATTTAGAGAGAAAAAGAACAGAATCTTATGTAGACATATCTACTTTATGGTTCCTTCTAATAATAATTATATATGCAGGCAAAATGCTCAGAATAACCAGATCAAGCGTGGAGGCTTTTCAATATAGAGTATGTCAGGAGCGCCCATTGTATTCGGCGCCGTTCGCAGTCTGTACATAGAGAAAGAAAAAAAAGTAAAGAGTGGACACTCCCATAGACCCCGGCGGCCCAAATCGACTCTAGCGCACCTAGTGGTTGGTGAGAGCAACTGGCCTGCGTTTACCGTTTCGGTTTCACTGGCGCGAATTTTGGATTACTGTGCGCAACCGACGTTTGGCTATGGCGAAAGTTAATGATTTCAGACCACTTTTCTCCGCCCAAATAGCAATGCTATTATTTGTCGTTTTGATTTAGCGATTCCCTATTTGTTTTAGCTCAAAACTGTGCGTGCGAATTGAGGTCATGACGTAATCTTTATTTCGACTAAGTTATAATAGAAAGATATGCAGGTAATCATAATTCACTACGGCTTTATTCATCGCGCTTTTCTTTTGGAACAAGCGGTCAATCTATATATCAATCAAAGAGACAGAGTACCCGCAATGTTTTTATTCCAAGGCAAGGTAGAGGCTGAGCATATAAAAAGCACAAAATGAGAAGAACATCGCACAGAAATGCAAAGTAGACAACAAATGCATCTAGACTTACAAATAAATTCTAACAAATAGAGTGAGAACACAGACAACGCACACATCGCTAGAGTTGGCAGTAGCCGACAAGCTGGTGAAGAATGACGCACTGGGCAAGTGCCTGCCGTCCCGTGGCATGCCGTCCCGTGGTATGCGGAAGAAACTCGTCCCTGGCTTCTTGTGGGTTCTGCCATTGTTGAAGCACCACGAAACACAGCAGTAGCTGCCGTAGCTTGGACCGCCGGACGGCATGGCATCAGCGCGGTCTGAAAATGTCAGTAAATGCACACCAGGATTTATTCGTGGTCCGAGGCTTCGGGAAACGCGTCGTGAAGCATGCGAGGCCCAGCGACCGCTCCTCAACAGGGAGTTTTCGAATAGCGAAAGCAAAGCTTGCGGGCGTAGCGTTGCGGGCTTCACTTAAGGGGAGCCCGCGAGCGTACGACGCGTTCGCCGCTACGCCGCAAGCTTTTCGTACGCTATTCGAAAACTCCCTAATGTTTCGCACCGAGCTCAGCGCACAGCACGCGTCGCCTAGGCTTGACGCCGTGCCCCAGTTTGCTATACTAGGGCGAAATCTTGTACGCGTTCTTGTACGCGTTCCACGATGGGACGGAGGCGTTCCGTTCCATCGAACCGAACGCGATTCTGCATACGTTGCACAATGTTCACGTCTTGCCGCCGCATACAGCCGCAAACTGTTTTTTTAGCAAACCTCGCCGTCCTCACAAGCTCCAGAAAAAGATTACAACTGCGCGAATAAGACACCACGTAAGAAACACAGAAACGCCCACCCACACGAAGCGCAACGCGTGTGGGCGTGTTTATGTTTCTTACATGGCGTCTTATTCGCGCAGTTGTAACCTTTTTCTGATTCAATGACCCAACTAGACCAACAACATGTAATTCAACAAGCTTCGCTTGAAAACGTACCTCACCTGCTGTCTCACACACGAAAACACCGAAGCAGCCGACGTTGACGAAACCTTCCCGCTGTCATGCCTATGGTCATGCCTGGGCTTGTCGCATGCTGGTATGGCGAGTACTCTCGGCGCGAAATCGTAGATGCTGCTGATGCGGCTGAACAAAAATAACCACGTAAGGTGCGTTGAATAAATTGTTTTTATGTATAAATAACATGTCAAATATAGGCGCATAATTATTATTTTGTAAAAAACATTCTGTTTAATTGATGATAACTTTTTGTTTTTCGCACTTGCGTCCTCTGGCGTTTGGTGAGAGCACTAGTTTGTTACGTGGTCGTGACGTACTTCCTGAGGCCAGATTTCGCGGAGTGTCCTCTCTTAACTTTTTTTTCTTTCTCTATGGTCTGTACGTCATGGAGACCTGTCGGACACGATTTATAAAGCTCCGTAATGCGCGCATAACTGCGCAGTGTTTACCGTACTAACACCTTAATTTATCGCAGGTCAGCTGCCAGACTTACGTCACCACCTAGGTCATTGTGCTCTCATGGTCGTTTCGTTAACTTGGCATGTACCAAAATTTGCATAATATGTTAAGAGTATATGACGAACATAAATGATATGTCATGATATGCGTGTCATGGCTGAGACGCTGGGCCTCTTCGATTATCATTCCTGACAATCCCGGACTGCCATAGATGGCGCTCACAGCCAATGAGCATTGCGTATGCAGTCTTTTGGACAGTCCGGGACTGTCAGAGACGGATAATCGAAGAGGCCCACTGTCTCGCGCTTTTGTTGCTATCGCTCTCGATGTCAGGTTCTCACGTGGGTACTAAGACAAGGAATGACTAAAGGATGATGGTAGAATTCATAGTCATGACCATGACTGAGCTAAAATGACAATGACAGCGAAAAACAATTAACCCTCAAAATCCACTGAAATGGGTTTGGACGTGGGTACTAAGTGAAGGAAACACTAAAGGATGATGGTACAAGTCATATTCATGACATTCACTGAGACTACAAAGTGAAGGAAACGCTAAAGGATAATGGTATAAGTCATATGACTCAGTAAAAATGGGAGTGACTCATCGAAAAGAGATTAATACTCAAAACCACTGAAATGGATTCGGACAAGGGCACCAAGTGAAGGAAACACTAAAGAATTGTGGTAGAAGTCATAGCCATGACCATGACTTAGCAAAAATGACAGTGACTCAGCAAAAAATAGTAACACGCATAAACCAATGGAATATGGGTTCGGGTGTGGTACTAAGTGAAGAAAAAGGCTAAAGGTTGATGGTCGAAGTCATACCCATGAGCATGACTAAGGCTTTCGCCTTAAGGTCTCTTAGATGTAGCTAAAGGGACCCCTGAGGACTCGTGACGTGAATGTCATGACATGCGTGTCATGTAGGTCATGACAGGAGTGTATGACGAACGTAAGTGGTACGTCATGACACGCGTGTCATGTAACACTCAAAAGCCACTGAAATGGGTTCTGACGTGGGTACTAAGGCAAGGAATCACTACAGGTTGATGGTACAATTCATAGTCATGACCATGACGGAGCTAAAATGACAATGACATCGAAAAACAATTAACCCTCCAAAACCACTGAAGTGGGTTTGGACGTGGGTACTAAGTGAAAAAAACACTAAAGGATGATGCTAGAAATCATAGTCATGAGCATGACTTAGAAACAATGACAATGACTACTAAGTGAAAGAAACACTGAAGGATGATGGTAGAAGTCATGATCATGGACATGACTCAGCAAAAATGACAGTGACTCATCGAAAAAAAGATTAATATTCAAAACCACTGAAATGGATTTGGACGAGGGCACTAAGTGAAGGTAATACTAAAGAATTGTATTAAATTCATAATCATGACCATGATTCAGCAAAAATGAGAAAGACTCAGCGAAAATGAATAATACTCAAAAAGCAATGGAATGGGTTCGGATGTGGTACTAAGTGAAGGAAAAGGCTAAAGGTTGATCGTCGAAGTCATAGTCGTAAGCATGACTAAGGCTTTCGCCTTCATGTCTCTTGGTGTAGCTAAAGGGACTCCTGAAGACTCGTGACATGAATGTCATGGCATTCGTGTCATGTAGGTCATGAAAGAGCCGCCTACGTCTTGGTGCTCTCATGGTTGTTTCGTTAACTTGGTAGGCTCCCCGCACACTGCTTCGCATAACTTCGATTCCCACAGGGCGTGGGATCTGACGGCTTTTTTCTTCCTTAAATAAATGATTTTATCATGGTATCCTGCACATTTTCTTGGTAAGACCTGATTTTATATTGCCTCTAACCTCAAGTACCGCCAACACTTTCTTGGTGCGTGTTTCACTTACAATATTGTAGGTTTTTCGAACCATCTCGGTCGTCATGATATCACGCATGGAAAGCACAGCATAACGGAGCGCATGACATTTTCCGGAATATTAACTGACTTACCGAGTTTGTTGACCAAGACAATTTGGCACTAGTATACCGGGATCGATATTGTCCATTAATTATCCTTGGCCGGACTGCGAAAGTCAATCAATCACCTAATTTCACTCGATCTAGTTTTTTATTGCTGCTGAGCTATCTCTCGAGATTGTGAGGTACAGATCATCGTGCCTAGCGAGTAGATTCTTTGTGAGTGATGTTGAACAAGAAAGAAGTCGACGCAGATTAGTCGGGGCAGTATTCCTTGACATTAAGGGCGCCTATGACAATGTTCTGCATTACGCGATCCTTGATGCGCTTGACGATTTAGGCATTGGTGGCCGACTATATAATTGGATCGTTAGTTTTCTCAATGACCGTACCGTATATATGTCGACAAGCGATGGAGACACCGGTCACTATAATATTCACCGCGGTGTTCCCCAAGGAGGAGTTCTCAGTCCGACTCTCTTCAATGTGACATTGATTGGACTTGCGTCTGAGCTTCCCAACACAGTAAAGATTAGCGCATATGCCGACGACATATGCATATGGTCATCTGGAGCTACGCGTCCGCAACTGCGTGCGCGTTCGCAACGTGCAGTGACTATTACAGCCACGTACTTACGACGTCAAGGCCTCACACTTTCAACTGAAAAATGTGCAGTGCTTGCCTTCACGCGCAAACAAATGACTAAATATCCGATAGTCGTTAAAGGAACATCGATACCTTACGTAACACACCACAAGTTCCTTGGTGTAACCATCGACCGTGAACTATCCTGGTCAAGGCACGTCACTGCACTCAAGTGAAAACTGAAGAGTTTTGTCCTTGTGCTTCGGGTGGTGGCAGGAGCAAGATGGGGCCCGTCGGAATCGTCTCTTCTTCAATTGTACCAAGCCCGGTTCGTAGGCTATATAAGATACAGCATGCCAGTGCTCTCGAACATGAGACCTAGCTGTGTGCGGACGTTAGAGAGCATACAAGCTCAAGGTTTGCGCACGTGCTTGGGCGTACCACGCTGCACCTCAACGAATGGAACCATTGCGGAAGCTCGGGCTTGTCCCATCAACGTATAAATGCTCTGCGAGCCTCTTCGAGTGCACCTACGCTTGTTGACCAGACATAGGCAACATCCCCTATCAGCACTCCCTGCCACACACCCAAACTGCAGTTTTTCAAGAACTATATTGCGTCATGAGAACATTCTGCCGTTTAGATTCTCTTCCCCATGCATTCCTAGTGCACCTCCGTGGGTCCTGCCTACACCGCTTGTTAAACTTCAAATCCCTGGGATTATGAGGAAGTCCTGTGTTTCATCCATTGGCCTTAAGCAACTTACCCTATCGCACATTTTTACAGCATACAGTGGTACTTCTCACGAGTATACCGATGGCTCTGTTACCCCATGTGCCTCCGCTGCAGCCTTTGTCATCCCGCAAATGTCCATCGCTCGACGGTTTAAATTAGACCACAAGTCCACTTCAACTGCTGCAGAACTTGTTGCTATCCGCGAGGCAATAAGATTCCTTGCAAGAGAGCCTCCTCGCATATGGACTTTATTTTGCGACGCCAAACCCGCTCTTCAAGCCATTGAGTGCGTTATGAGACAAGGCCCTTATTATATTTTAGCTCTAGAAATCGCAGAGCTTCTCGACATTGCGACCAAATGCGGCCACCACGTCACCTTTCAGTGGATACCTGCACACTGTGGCGTGATAGGAAATGAACAAGCAGACGCTGAAGCTAAAATAGCTGTAAATAATGCGCCAGAAGTAAGCATCGCGTTCTCACGAACAGACACGAATGCCCTGCTTCGGTGCGTCATGCGGAACTCTACACTTGAGTACTGGACCAATCCTGATCGACGACACAAGAGACTGCACAAATGGGACCCAGAAATGAAGTTCCGCATGCCTCATAAACTGAAGAGGAGCATAACAAGTCTGCTACACCGGATTCGTCTTGGTGTTGCACTCACGAGGCGTTATACACATATCATCGGCTGCAGTGACACTGGTCCCAACTGCGATCATTGCCCAGTGCCAGAAACACTTGAGCACATATTTTGCTCATACCCAGAGTACGCTCGAGAACGGCAGAGCCTCATTTCAACTATTCAGCGAGTAACTAAAAGACCAATGTCTGACGAGATTGTCTTAGGTCCTTGGCCTGACGCCAACAGCGCAGCTGTGGTCATCGAAGCGACTGTAGCCTTCCTTCAAGCCACTGGACTCCATGCACGGCTATAGTATGACCTCAACGGGATGGACATGTACATACGCACCTCCTAATCTTACCATCATCATTCATCGCTCTTTTTATCCCCTACCCCCTTCCCCAGTGTAGAGTAGCAGGCCAGAGCAAACTAACGCTCAAGCCGACCTCTCTGCCTTTCTTCAAATAAACCTCTCTCTCTCTCTCTTTGTGTCAAGCTAGTCTGCAAAGAGTGTGCAGAACTCTAGTTTCACGCAGAAGTTCGGAATATATTGCAAAATACGTTGCTATAATGTTGAAAACTAGAAAGGTCGACATGAATTCGTCGTTTGAATTTATATAACAGAAATGAATTACACCTTACCTTGTAAACCTGAATACTTTAGAGGACAACACTGCCACACATGCTCCTCTGATAAACCTAGCTGTATGTTCTACTGGATGTAAAAGCTCGCCAGCAGATATGGGAGAACTCGAGGGCAACTTCAAGGGGCAGGTCACCCATATCCTTTGCATCAGACCACAACTTGCAGCTTCTAAATGATGCAAGTCCCACGTTTCTGCGAGGATCAATGTACAGCAGCTACCTATATTTGACAATGGTGTCACGTGGCCTGACTTCGGGCGTGCAGCGGTTCACTGATATTTCAACCCATGGAAGCGTTCATATTCCGACTTATGTTACAATCGATGGACTAGAGGCCTCCTTAGCGTTGGTCTCTCAACAAATTCCCTCGTCAGTCTTTGAAGATCTTGTAGAAGGCGCGTGCAAGAAACGTCGCACGCAGGTTAGAAGACATAACTGCAAATTAAATGCACGATTGCACGCGTTGCTTTATACATTCATCAAAGCGTACGTAGTCTGATATTGAATTCCAAAAAGGCTCGTGCGCTACGTCGGCTTGCCGAAACAGGCACATGAAGTCAGTTCTCGACCTCAGAGTAGCTAGGCACATGCAAAAGAAGATACAGCACCGAATGTAAAAGCTAGAGGTTCAATGATTGCAATGTATTTGTGAGACAATGGAGCCTCGCAAGGCACTGTCCCATGTATAGCGAACCGAACCTGTCAATACCTCCGTCCAAGCGCTTCACAGATGAATCCGCCGAAGTTACAGAGTACACGCGATCTTCCTGCGAGAACAGCGTGGACGTCCGCTCCAGGGCTTCGCTCCTCGCTGCTCCGTATAAACGGTGGCAGCAGCCGCGCTGCTCGCGGCGGCGCTGGCGTCGTTACGACAGCAGGGGCTAGTGAGCGAGCATCCTGCTCCTGCCCCGCTCCGTTCTCCGGCGCAGACCGCGCGGTCGGTTCTCATCGCAGAGGAGGGTTGACTCCTTGTGGCGGGCGCTGGCACGGCATGCATGCGCGTACACGCCGCTCTTCGTTCTCTGCGCGTGCGTGGCGTCGAAACAGTGCGTGGCGTCGAAACAGTGCGTGGCGTGTGTGGTGGTGGTGCACGGTGGCTGTCGCGCGGGTGTTTGGTGTCGAGCGACGACGACGCTCCTGCTCCTTGGCGTCGGCCGGTGGGACGAAGAGGGGGAGCGCGTCCACTATCGCTTGGCGAACGGCCCTGGATTACGATGCGCCGTGAATAATTAATAGCCGGTGTTGCCTGTCGGTATCGTAGCATGATCGCCGTGCCATGGCACGCAACTGTGATCTCAGCCCGAGGCGGCTTCTCTATTGGATAACGGATTCTCGGATTATTGTCGGCCTTCTTCTCACCTTCTGCGCCTGCACAGCTGATGCCGCGGACGTCGTCGATGCACGTGAGTTGCGCTGAGTAGCGTTTAATTGGTCGCGTCTTGCGCGGCGTGCATGTTGGCGTAACTTTTTGTTTGCGGGTGCGTATTTGTGTGAACTTGTTTTGTCTCTGCACGCGCGGTGCGCGCGCTTGCCTGCGTGTTGTAGTTACAAAATGCATACACTGCTGAGCAAAGCAATGCCATGAGGAGACATGTGCGATCGTTTATAATTATATATTACGCGAGTTAGTGAAATAATGTCATAAATAGTATATGGTATCAAACGCTATCGTTCATTCTTAGCTAACGCTTAGTGCAGATCATCATCAGCCTATATTTATGTCCACTGCAGGATGAAGGACTCTCCCTGTGATCTCCAATTACCCTTGACTTGCCCTAGCTGATTCCAACTTCCGCCTGCGAATTTCCTAACTTCATCATCCCACCCAGTTTTCTGCAGTCCTCGACTGCGCTTCCCTTCTCTTGATGTCCACTCTGATGGTCCACCGGTTATCCATTCTACGCATTAAGTAGCCTGCCGAGCTCCATTTTTTTCTCTTAATGTCAATTAGAATATCAGCTATCCGCGTTTGCTCTCTGATACACACCGCTCTCTTCCTGTCTGTTAACGTTAGGCCTAACATTTTATTGCGATAGCAATTATATGGACACTTAAACCGGATTTCTGCCGTCGTCGGCGTCGTCGCCGTCGCCGTGAGGTTCCCTATAGATAAAATCTTCACCGCGTGCCGTATGCCCGAGCGGAAGCGTGCGGGGACGCGCGCTATCACGGAGAGCGAACGCACTTAATCTCCCACGCGCAAGCAAGGAAGCGGGAAGCCAGCGCCGGAGGGAGCGGGGGGGGGGGGGGGGGGGGCGCACTTCCACTCTGCCAACAACCGCGCTCGTCGCTCGCTCGCACCGTCTCTTATCTCCACACGGCTCTGACCTTTATGCGCCGTGCAGTCGCCGCTCAGTTTCCGTTTAAGCGATAGACCGCACGTACCTTCGCCGCTGCGGCGTATCCGCTTGCTGCCAGAGTTTTGACGGTCGTTGTCTGCAGTCATTCAGTGTGATCTATTCATGTTTGTTTGTGCGCGCTCACACCACGCTTGTTCATTCAGTTAGTAATAGTCGGGCCACATTTTCCAACGCACGCTACACATGCAATGCTGCCCGGATCGGCAGTGCAGCGCTACAGGTGTGTCCCTTCGCACGCGCTGCCCACGGGAAGCGCTTCTCATCAACACCACCGTTTAACACGCGCCTTCTCGTGGCCATTGAGTCTCTCTTCATGTCGGTCTACTTACGCCGCAGCACACCTGCTTACTTAATCAGCTCATGTTTACTACAATTCATATTGCTACCAAAGCCGCTCACCTTACTTCGTATGACATTGCTGTGTTGCTATCGCATTCATTGCTTCGCCCTTAGGGCAAAACTGTGACATTTTTTTCGGTCCGTCGCTCTTTGTGCTGTCCTTAACTTGTTCTAGAGCTTCTTTGTCGACCTCCAAGTTTCTGCCCCATATTTTAGCACCGGTAGAATGCAATGATTGTAATCTTTGTTCTTTTTTCATCAATTACCCCGCAGCGCCCAAAGGCGTTACAGCAGGGGGGTTACAACATAGAATAAAATACATCTTCATTCACACAATTCATTTGCTTTTCACTCAGCCTATTCCACTGTTTAATTGTTCGAACAAAGCATTAGTTGGCATACATGTTCGTCTTGGCAGAGTACTCGAGGATTTTGCAACTATAATCAGTTCGTTTTGAAATGTAATGAGGTTTTCGTAGGTAAATTTCCCTGTTAATTCCAGTTTGTTATAGTAAATAGAATATAAAAATTTTAATCTCAGTTTATTGCGGCGAGCAGAAAGAGATTCCCATCCTAGCTGAGCCTTCATTGCAGTGCAGCTCTCCCTCCTTCCGTACCGCCCCAAGACGAACCTGGCAGCACGGTTTTGTATTTGTTCTAGAGTGGCAATGAAGCTTACCTCGGTGGGGTCCCACACAACACAGCCATATTCTAAGATTGGTCGAACACAAGTTGTATACATACGCCTTTTCTTTTCAACGACAGTGGTAAGCTCACAGTCAGGATTTGGAAATGCCGGCCGTGTGCACTCCAACCCAATGTTATTCTTCTGTAAATTTTCTTATCATGATCAGCGTCCCCTCTGTGTAATTGACCTAGATAAATGTACTCCGTTACCCATTCTACAGGCTGATCAGCGATCCTGAATTCTTGTTCCCTTGCCAGGTTATTAAACATTGCCTGCTGCAGAGCAGATAGGTCGAACTAAAATTAGTAGTGTTTACATGATATGCATGCAAAATGCGGTGTAATGCTCCTATATACATTGCAGGCTCCCGCTGAGAGACCACCACTAAAATAACCATTTAAACTAATTGAACAGCTGACGTTTTGTTGCAAAGGAATGGTAATTAAGGATGCATGTTTCCATCCTATGAAACACCAAGTACACAACGGTCCGAAATGTACTTTTGATTTCCTCTACACCTCTCTGTAAAATAACCCTCGAATTTCTATGTTTTTAATTAAAAACAATTTTACACATGTAAGCTTTATGTAACTCTCTATATGTGGTTCTGTTATTATTATTAGCCTAAAGCGATGAGTTCTACACCCCTTGTTGGACGAAGGTCCCGAGCATGCAAAGAGTAGTGTAGTGGGCAGAATGATAGTTTCGCTTATGGTTGCCCACGTGTATGTGATGCTTACAGTCGATGTTACGAAACATGTGAGGCGGCGTGACTGCCTCTGATGTATCGAGAGAACAGCGTTGCCCGTTGGTGTGCGGCCTTCCGCACGCCTTACTGAACGAGAAAGTGGCCGCAAAACAAGTCTCCTCGAATGCGGGTTCTGTCCACTTAAGACATTCAGCCACATCTTCGCGCGAAGCGCGCAGGACGCCGCATGCCCATATAGGGCCGTGATTGGCTCCTACGAGCATGTAACAGATGCACCCATAAAGCAGTCGTGGGTGTCTGACGCTAAGCATGAACAGAGCATTGTGCAGCACATCCCGCCCTCTCATCATTTTTGTGCGCACGATATGTACAGAGATCTATGAAATAAGAAAGCAAGACATTTCATTTCGAATCAAAAGCAAAGCGATCAGCTTGTAGCACAGCGCATGTGCACATCGCAAGATGTTTGGTCAGATTAAGAGAAGGAAAGCAGGAGACTCATCGTGTGGCAACTTGGGGTCCTATCTTTTTGCGACATATCAGTTCAAAGTTTGCCTACATGGTCAGGAACGTTAATCACCGGTGGCGCGGCTCGACCACTTTCTCGCACCAATTTGTGACATCCCCATGAGTGAGGAGATGAGAGAATCACAACCGCTGCTCAAGCGTTCCTGCCCGACGAGATGAGTATCTTGGAAGAACACGCCGCGAACAGCCAATCACGACACCATGGTGCGCCCTCAAAGAATTGGTGTCGTGTTTTCTCCGACACTGTGAGGAAAAAATACTGCGAAGCCATAAATTTGCAAAAAGGGAACGAAAAAAAAAGTTGTCGCAGTTTCACCCGAAAGGCGAAGCATCAATTGCGATAGCAAATTTGTAGAGAGCTATATGGAGTAATGATAGCAGCTTTATCAGCTGCATAAACTTGGACATGCAGCAGCACCGGCAACACGCAGAACTGTTGTCGACGCCGTCGGCGTTTTGCCCGCGTTCACACAAAACGCGTGCGGCGTTGGTGACTGTTGCCGGAGCCTCTGGGGGCGGCTCGGAGGTTTTCGACGACATCAGAACGGGACACTCGTCGAGCAGCGTCGGAAGTCTTTACCACCTTCACGCCTCACAACGTTTTATTACGATAGCAATTATATGGACACTCCAAAGCAGATTTATGCCGTCGGCGTCGCCGTCGCCGTGAGGTTCCGTATGACGTCAAAGGCGATGAAATTGTCGCCCCGCGCCGAACGCTGTATGTGCGAGTGAAAGGGCGCGAGGGACGCGCGCTTTCACGGGGAGTGAACGCACGGCGGAGAACAAACGCGCGTTCTGCGCCGTGCTCCCTGAAGGGCTGCAGAATTCAGAGTCTCTTTCCTCCTTTAGAATCGCCGTATGTATATAGAGGAAACGCGACGACTTCCGTCGCGCGAAACGCGTGGGGGGACGGGAGAGAGGAAGGGGAGGCGATGTTTAGCTGCGGCACAAAATGCCTATTTATATAAAAACGTTGTGAGGCAAGTAGGTGGTAAAGATTTCCAACGCTGCTCGACGAGTGTCCCGTTCTGATCTCGTCGAAAACCTCCGAGCCGCCCCCAGAGGCTCCGGCAACAGTCACTAACGCCGCACGCGTTTTGTGCGAACGCGGGCAAAACGCCGACGGCGTCGACAACAGGTCTGTGTGTTGCTGGTGCTGCTCCACGTCGAGTTTCTACAGCTGATAAAACTACTATCCGTACTCCCCATAGCTGTCTACTAATTTGCTATCGCAATGGATACTTCGCCTTTCGGGTGAAACTGCGATAACTTTTTTTACATAAATAGACAGTTGGTGCCGCAGCTAAACGTCGCCTCCCTTCCCTCCCCCTCTCCCTCCCCCCACGGCCTTTCGCGCGTCGGAAGAAGGCGCGTTTGCTCTACATATATGGTGATTGTGAAGGAGGAAAGAGACACCTACTTCTGCAGCCCTTAAGGGCCTTAAGGGAGCACGGCGCAGAACGCGCGTTTGTTCTCCGCCGTGATAAGTGGTTCTTGAGGGAAAGGGAAAGGTTGGCGCTATCTTCTGCAGCCCTTGAGGGAGCACGGCTCAGCGCCAACCGCCGTGGGTTCACTCCCCGTGAAATCGCGCGTCCCTCGCGCCCTTTCACTCGCACATACAGCGTTCGGGCGCTGAGCCGTGCTCCCTCAAGGGCTGCAGAAGATAGCGCCAACCTTTCCCTTTCCCTCAAGAACCACTTATCATCCGATTTCATCTCCATTGACGTCATACGGAACCTCACGGTGACGGCGACGGCAGAAATCTGCTTTGGAGTGTCCATATAATTGCTATCGCAATAAAACTTATTTTGCGCGAGTCGTTCGGCCTTTTTGTTTTGCTTATTTGCTGATATCAGGCATTCAAACCATTCCAATAGGAGCGAACGCGACAGACGCGTCTTATGAACAGCTGTAGCAGTGGTGAGGTACCGAAAACGGCGGAGCGTCTCGATCGTAGGGATAGAGAGACGACACAATGTTTCTCATAAACACTGTTTTCCGCAAAGCCAATACTGGAAAGATATCGGAATGGTATCCACACCACACAGAGCGCGAACTATAACAACTGTTTATAGGGTTCGCTCTTTGCGTGGTGTTTTCCTCGTCTCCTCCTGATGTCGTTCCTGTATTAGTGTTGTGCGAAACAGCGCGCTCATCAAATAACGTGTCGGTCAATTTGCAATTTTCTGATGATCTCGTGTTTGCGTCAGCTACGGGCACTCTGTCATACGTCTGTTTCTGCATTGGTCTTCGTTTAACCGTTTTAACGTTGCGAACTTGCAAATGAACGGTTGTTTAAAAGGCGTGACCTGGAATAACACGAAGAACATCGCAAACGGCTATCACAAGCATCGGTCGCTGAAAATGTAAAGTACAAAGGTTAGTTTACTTCTGTGGTTTCCTGTGCTAACAGACGCGCCAGTGACAGTCTTGAATAATGAAGTCCTTTTAATTTTTTTAGCCACAGAATAGGAACTGCAAGAAGCGTGCGCTGGTGAATTTTCTTTTTTTTTTCGATATTCCCCCAGCTCGAATACGGTCCAGCCCAGACATCGGCATTGCGAGTTCATAAGGTCTCGGTTGCCAGACAAGCAAAAAGTGGTCGCAGTTTCACCTGAAAGGCGAAGCATCAATTGCGATAGCAAACTTGTAGAGAGCTATACGGAGTAATGATATTAGCTTTATCAGCTGTATAAACTTGGACATGCAGCAGCATCGGCAACACGCAGAACTGTTGTCGACGCCATCGGCGTTTTGCCCGCGTTCGCTCAAAATGCGTGCGGCGTTGGTGACTGTTGCCGGAGCCTGTGATATAAATAGGCACTTGGTGCCGCAGCTAAACGTCGCCTCCCTTCCCTCCCCCTCCCCCACGGCTTCTCGCGCGTCGGAAGAAGGTGCGTTTGCTCTACATATATGGTGATTGTAAAGGAGAAAAGAGACGCCTACTTCTGCAGCCCTTAAGCGAGCACGGCGCGGAACGCGCGTTTGTTCTCCGCCGTGCGTTCACTCCCCGTGAAAGACGCGCCCCTCGCGCCCTTTCACTCGCACATACAGCGTTCGGCGCGCGGCGACGATTTCTTCTCCAAATGACGTCATGCGGAACCTCACGGCGACGGCGACGCCGACGGCAGAAATCTGCTTTTGAGTGTCCATATAATTGCTATCGCAATAAAACATTGTGTAAGTTCACCGAGTGGCCCCTATCACACCTTCACCGGGAAACTCAAGTTTGCCTAGCTATCCCGAATGCCGGTGACGGCGATGATCGTGGGATGAGCCGCTTTTCTTTTGTGCTCGACCTAGCGCCGTAGTTCACCTACGAGCTTGCTCACCTCGCGCCAAACGTTTCCGCCGCGGCAGAATAGCGGGCGCCCGCATCGCTGGCACATCGAGGTCCGAATGGGCGCAGCTGTCGAAGAGAGGCCTCGAACGGTAGCGAAGTGGGGCCAGCGTAACACCCAATTGACACCCTCCCCCCCATCTCCCTCTCTCCTTCCCGCCGGAACCCCAGCGCTGACTCGGGAAGCTCACTTTCCCCCAGTCGAGTCAAGCGCCAGAGGCTGGCCTCTACATCACACAGATTACAATGCCCCATTCTACTCCCAACGGGTATACCGTTGTGCTTTGCGGGCGACGCGGGCAAGCCTATGGGTATGTGCATCTTGTAACCCTGTTGCTTTCATCTTCGAATGTGCCCCGTACGAAATGTAGTCGAGTATCCCACGTGGAATCTTGCCTGCGGTTGTCGTGGGGTGATCCCATCGATTCGAGACGCTTTTTCCGTATCTGAAGTTCTCGGTTGTGTTCCTAACCAGTGCGTATACTTTCGGAATCGCGCACGTTCTGCGTGACTTCTTTCAGATTTCGATTCTAGGGTCCCGTGTGTAATGTAGCCAACCGTCATCTTCCTTCTTGACACTCATCTGGAATTACGTTCACACTTCTTGGAAACGGTTCATTCACAGCCAACAGGGAACGAGTTCACAGTCACTTCGCTTGCAGCGGGAGCTGTTCGGTATCAGTATTTACGAACTGCGTACTTAAACGTATATTTCGCTACTTCTTAACTAACGTGTCGGTCAATTTGCAATTTTCTGATGATCTCGTGTTTGCGTCAGCTACGGGCACTCTGTCATACGTCTGTTTCTGCATTGGTCTTCGTTTAACCGTTTTAACGTTGCGAACTTGCAAATGAACGGTTGTTTCAAAGGCGTGACCTGGAATAACACGAAGAACATCGCAAACGGCTATCACAAGCATCGGTCGCTGAAAATGTAAAGTACAAAGGTTAGTTTACTTCTGTGGTTTCCTGTGCTAACAGACGCGCCAGTGACAGTCTTGAATAATGAAGTCCTTTTAATTTTTTTAGCCACAGAATAGGAACTGCAAGAAGCGTGCGCTGGTGAATTTTCTTCTTTTTTTCGATATTCCCCCAGCTCGAATACGGTCCAGCCCAGACATCGGCATTGCGAGTTCATAAGGTCTCGGTTGCCAGACAAGCAAAAAGTGGTCGCAGTTTCACCTGAAAGGCGAAGCATCAATTGCGATAGCAAATTTGTAGAGAGCTATACGGAGTAATGATATTAGCTTTATCAGCTGTATAAACTTGGACATGCAGCAGCACCGGCAACGCGCAGAACTGTTGTCGACGCCGTCGGCGTTTTGCCCGCGTTCGCTCAAAATGCCTGCGGCGTTGGTGACTGTTGCCGGAGCCTCTGATATAAATAGGCACTTGGTGCCGCAGCTAAACGTCGCCTCCCTTCCCTTCCCCCCCCCTCCCCCACGGCCTCTCGCGCGTCGGAAGAAGGCGCGTTTGCTCTACATATATGGTGATTGTAAAGGAGGAAAGAGACGCCTACTTCTGCAGCCCTTAAGGAAGCACGGCGCAGAACGCGCGTTTGTTCTCCGCCGTGCGTTCACTCCCCGTGAAAGAGCGCGTCCCTCGCGCCCTTTCACTCGCACATACAGCGTTCGGCGGCGCGCGGCGACGATTTCATCTCTATTGACGTCATACGGAACCTCACGGCGACGGCGACGGCGACGCCGACGGCAGAAATCTGCTTTTGAGTGTCCATATAATTGCTATCGCAATAAAACGCTTCAAAGTTTAATTTGTTTTGGAGTGCGCAATAGCGGTTTCCGAAGTTCATTGCGAGGAGACATGGCGGACGTAAACAGCTGTTTGCAGCTGGTCGTTCAGTGCTTTGTGCTGTCTCGTATGTCTTCCGTGTCCGTGTCATTCTGTCTGCCCTACAACAAACTACAAGAGGACCTATCAACAAGCCCATATAGCTGTCCTCGTCGCATATGCAGTATTCGGAATTCGGCTGCAGAGAAGTCGTCGTGTCAACGCACAGAGACCCTCGCGCTACCTGTGCTTATCACGTTAGCTTTAGAAGAAAGGATGCGTATATATTGCTCGTAATTGGACATAAGCGGCTCCTGCTCCTAGCAATATTCTTGCACCAACCCGAAAGCTCACGTCTGCCCCTGAAGATTGCCGCAAATGGTCTGCGTGTGATTACTGAACGTGTAATAGAATTTGTGGTGTGAACTTTAATCTTAGCGCCAACCTGGTTCGTCCGTTGCGGCGCGTGTGCTGTAATTATGCATACAAGTCCTCTCTCCATGTTTGGAAAGTCGTAAAATCTGACACCAATATTTTGGGAACTGCAGCCACTTGTGTACATAGTGTACTGTGTACTCTTGTGTACTCTCGTCCTGTGTCTTGCGCTGTTAGTATGCTGTGAATCTGTATCAATATGCTGCAGTACGTAGCCCCACGGCAAACTATAAATCCCTTGTTAGGAGTACGTTTGTTTGTTTAATAACAAAATAGAACGCTAAAATTTTGTATTCCTAGTGAAAAGCGTAGAATAAGAAGCTATCGAAACTATCCACTAATGGCATACGTGTGCTTCTACCTGCTTCCGCACATTATTTTAAAAGTGGGGCGGAAAACCCAAGATAACCAAATACATATCCAACTGGAACAGGTCCTATGGCTCCTTTCCTGGAAATGAAAGGCAGCATCCCCATCGGTTAAGCTAGTCATGTACTTAACCTGTATTAGACCAATGTTAGAGCATGCTAATAGGAGCCATTTCAAACTAGATTATTTGACCAAAATAATAAAGTGCGAGGAAATCGTCAGGGCGCACAATCTAATCTGGTATTCCCAAGCCGATTGCATTAGCAAAACTTTATGCCTCCCTGAATTGCCTGCGTTAATCCAATGCTGAAAACCGGGGAAGCTGATTCCTTTTTTTTTGCCTGAGAAACTTGCTTGAATGCGAATAACATAATACATATCTTGTGAGGGAAAGTCAGGTGCACTGACAATATCCCAAAGCTTTTGTCTGCCGCGAAGCATGAGCAAAGCATAGTGCAGCACATCCCGCCCTCTGACTTTCATTTTCCTGCGCACAATACATATAAAGGTGAGTGAAAAACGAAACAAGAAACGTCATTTAGAATCAAAAGCAGAAAGATTAGCTTTTAGCACAGCACATGTGCACGGCGAAGCATGCTTGGTCAGAATGAGAGAAAGAAAGCAAGGGGCTCAACTTGTAGCAACTTGGGGCCCTACCTTCTTGCGACCTATGAGCTCAACGTTGGTCTTCATGGTCTGTGGCGTTAATCACCGGTGGCTCGGCCAATTTCGCGCGCCCATTTATGGCGTGCGTATGAGTGACGACGAGAGAGAATCAATGCCGTTGCTCAAGCGTTAATGTCAGACGAGTTTAATGTTGGACTAGTTGGTATTTTGACATAAGAACCATCTTGAAATACAGCGCAACGGTACGGCACAACAGAGAGGAAGACGAACACAGGCCCTAACAACTGACTTATTGAAGTCAGACCCACAGGTATGTATGTCCGCAAGCTGCGCAGGCGCATCGTTACAACGTATATGGAAACCATCAAAAAAGAGGAAGTGATTACACCAGGCGCGAAAGGAATTTCATTTCTGCATTGTGTAGTGTAATCGATGTATAAATCAGTTGTTAGTTAGCGCCTGTGTTCGTCTTCCTCTCTGTTGTGCCGTCCCGCTGCGCTGCATTTCAAGATGGTTCTTATGTCAGACGAGGTCACCAGCTTAGAACAACTCTCCGTACAGGCGAGATTCGCCGATCACAACTTCATGGTGCGCCAGCAAAGAATTGGCGGTTATGCTTTCTCTGAAGAATATTGTACGCGAAGCTATAAATTTACAAAAAGGGAACCAAAAAGACATCCTGCTATTTCGCACGATTCGACGTTTCTTTTTTTAACTTTTTTTCGCTGACATTAGGCATGCGAACCATTCTCGGAGCACACGCGGCGGAATCATCTCGTGAACAACTGTATAGTTATGGCAGTGTTCTGAAAACAGCACAGCATCTCGAACGAAGGGATAGAAAAATGCCACATTGTTTCTGATAAACGTGTTGTTTTGCACTAAGTTAATACAGAAAGGACTTCCGAGCGGGACACACACCACACGGATAGCGAACTAACAACTTCTTATAGAGTTCGCTCCTTGTGTGGTGCTTGTCCCGTCTCCTTTTGATGTCGTTCCTGCGTTTAGGTTGTGCGAAGCAGCGCGTTTATCAGAAACAATGTGTCAGTTAACCGACTGGCCCCAATCGCAGCTTCAAGAGGAACCACAGGGTTGCCTAGCTATCCCGAATGGCGGTGACAGCGATGGCCGTGTAATGAGGCGCTATTCCTTTGTGCTCGACCTAGCGCCGGGAAATCACCTGCCGCGCCCGAGACGCAGGGTTCACCTATGGGCTCGCGCTCGCTCTAAACTTTTCTGCCGGGGCACAATAGCGGGCGCCCGCATCGCTGACACAGCGAGATCCGAATGGGCGCAGCAGTCCAAGGCAAGCGTCGAACGGGAGTGAAGTGGGGCCAACAACCGACTTCTAGCCACCTCCCCCTCTTTCCTTCCCCCCAAACCCCAGCGCTGAATCGGCGAGCTCACTTTCCCCCAATCGAGCCAGGCGCCAAACGCTCGCCTCTACAGCACACAGATCACAATGCCCCATTCTACTCCCAACGGGTACACCGCTGTGCTTTGCAGGCGACGCGGGCAAGCGTTCGATATTTGCGTGGATCCTGTGGGTTTGTGCACCTTGTAACCCTGTTGCTTCCATTGTCGAATGCGCTCCGTACCAGATGTAGTCGAGTATCCGAGTACCCCGCACGGAATCTTGCCGGCGCTAGTCGTTCGGTGATCCCTTCGATTTGTCATTCGAGACGCTTTTCTTAGTATCTCACGTTCTCGGTTGTGTTCCGAACCAATGCGTACTTTCAGCGTCGCACACGTTCTGCGTGACTTCTTTCAGCTTTCGATTCTCCCTTCCTGCGTGTAATGTAGCCAACCATCTCATTCCGTCTTTACACTCACCTGGTGACATGTTCACCCTCACGGAAACAGTTCGTTCACAGCCAACAGGAAAAGAGTTCACAGTCGTTTCACTTGCAGCGGAAGCTGTTCGGTATCAGTCCTTACGAACTGCGTACTTCAACTAGTACGAATTAACTTGCAAATCGACTCCTATTTCAAAGATCCTTTCATAATCACTTCTTTTCCTCTGCAGATGTTTTTGATGATGTAAGAAATTGTTAGAAAAATTTATAGCTTGCTGGTGAAATTTTCTCTACTACTGTATTTTCCTGTTTTACTTATTTCAGCTACTTTTGTTTGATGTGATTACGCAGTATAAAATAGCAGCCGCCATACATAAGTATATTTGTTTAATAACAATTGGTAGCGACCCTTTAACAAAATTGTTGGGTCCCTAAACTGTGCACTTTATAATTGTATACCTTATTTATGTGAAATAAACTTCCAACTTTCTAAGCTGTCACCTGGAATAACACGAAGAATCTCCACAAACATCCGAAGCCTCGCTTACTGAAAACTTTAAGTACAAATGTTAGCTTATTCTTGGGGTTTCTTGTCCAAAGAGATGCGCTAATGACAGTCATGAATAATGAAGTCCTTTTAAACTTTCTAGGCACAGAATAGGAATTGACAAAAGTGTGCGCAAGTAAACTTTTTTTTTCGATATTCCCCCAGCTCAAATACTCTGCAGCCGTGACATCAGCATTACGAGTTCGTAAAATCGCGGTTGCCATACAAGCGATATAAAAAAAATGCGACAGAACACCAGCGTGTGACTGAATGTCTTGCTAGCCACCACTTTGTTGTTTTTCAAGTAATATAAATCATATCACAAATGCACAGTTTCTGTCTAAAGGCACCACCATTCTCCGAAGACGAGCCATTTCAAATTCGCTTTCGAGTGGAGCTTGACAAATGCTGCGCCTTTCAAACAAGCTTTCTTTTAACAGGCAGAGTATTAAGGGCCCTGGTATTACGAAGTTAGTCTGTTTCAGGAACGTAACTTATGGTCTTCGCAAAATCAGTGTCGGGGTCAGTCATTACGTACCAGCGAGGCGAACCAGTAAAAAAAAAAGAAATGTCCACGCGCTCGTAAATTCAGGCGGAGGGAGAACAGACTAGCACAAGAACTGCCCTGGAAGTTAGGGCGTCGCAGGACCGCACGTGACGTCAAGATTAATTTTGCAATTAAGCCATTAAAAAACTACCGTGGAGAAACGGCGCTCAGCTTAACGTTGCAAGAGCGCAGAAACTACTTCGCTGCAGGCCGGTTAACTTCGTTCGTTGTCTCCTAGCCACCTTATTAGCATTTTTTTTTTTTTGTAAAATGCGGGCGCAAGTAGCTTATCGCAGTCAAGATGCGGTGTCAATGACACTGAGCATGTGCAGGACCTAAACTCGACTCGGGTTCTTTTGTACGAAATACCGGCAGCGTCTGCTAGCTAACCTCTCTGGTGGCCATTTCAAATCCTCTCGTCGCTTCGCGAGCGGAGAAAGCGTAGGTTCGAACAGAAACGTCGCCAATGACGGATAAGGGAAGCCACAATGGAAGTGGCGCGGACTCGTTCCATTGAAACAGCGCTTGCCACTCGCCGGGCACGTTGCCCTTTCGTCGCGAAACGCCTGTTGCACGGTTATCGAGCGTGGTTAACGCACACATGCATCTGCGCTATGCTCTTTTAGGAGAAATTTTTGTGGTTGTTGGAGCGTTGTGAACGCTCGAATGTTGCGAACACTTGAACGTTGTCGACGTTGTAAAAGCTGGCATACTAGAAACAGGAATTCAGCTTGCAAAGCAGCTCGCGAATTGGTTCAACGTCCCGTAATCGACCGGTGCTTGAGGCTTCAGAAAGCTGTAGTCTGACGTGACTCACCTGACTTGTCTCCTGCTCTCATCGTGAGCGCACTTAAACGACACAGGCCCACTCGGTGCCTGCTGGAGTCCATGCTGCTCGCATAGTCTTTTGTGGTTTGCACTGTGGCTGATGCCCTAAGGTGACCCTGCGTTTGTTTGAGAAAGGAAAAGAAGAGCATGCGCTTAGTCACAGGCCATGAATACCTGTGAGGACCTGTGGTTTGCGCTGCACGCACATTTTTGACGACGGCGTCGCGCGACTTCGCTGCGGTCAGTATAAAATCTGTGTCAGCCAGCCGTTGCGTGGTGATTTTTGTTCTGATGTCCTGGCCAGCGCACGGGCTTGACTTTCACTAATGCAGTGTGTGCTTGAATACCCGAAGCAGTTAGCTGAGCCCTTGAGTCGTCATTCCCGTCGCGCACTGCGCACTTAGTTTCAGTTTCCGTTACAAAGACAACTGTTCACTTAGGCCCTCGGGAGAATATGCTTTTCTGCTACATTCATCCTTTACGTATTTACGGTTTACACAGCAGCGATGGAGCAATACGGCAGGGTATAGAGCATCTGGTTAAAACGAAGACCAATGTAGAAACAGATACACAGCAGAACGCCACTAGATGTCGCAAGCGCGAGTTCATCAGAAAATTGCAAATTGACGCACGTAGATGCACACGTCAGTTAAGCAGTATCGAACCTTAAAAATGGTAATCACAAGGAGCAATTAACATGACCAGTCTTTTTTTTTACTGTTACTACATGCGATGGAAAGAGAATTCACAGAGAGCTTTTTTTTTTCTTTCTTTTTTTCACGATAACCAAAAGAGAGGACTATATGTTAGTAATACTGCACACTACATATAGAGCTGAAATGACATCACAAAAAGCCGCAATGAGCACTTGCCCAAATTTTCTATTTATTTTCCAATGTGCCGCCCTTTATCTTTTCCGTACAATTCCATCACGTTCCCGTATGCCTCATTGCCAACTGGTCACCATTAAAAAAAGCTGCGCCACAATTTTACACAGCTAGGTAAGTTAGATTGTGATGATTGTGGCGTCTCGAGAGCTGCGCATGCGTAACGGGCGACCTTGCACATTCTCATTTATCAAAGTGATGTTTCTGTACCTCTTGCAGGAAACGAGAAAGAATACTTTATTTAAATAATGGCTCTAGGCTTATGTAGGGAAGTAGGTGATGTAAACTTATGATTTCATGCACACTCACATACGTACTCACATACGTTGAACTCACATACGTTCAACACAGCTCTAGTTTTTGGTTAGATACATCCAAAGTCGGCGAAGTCCACCGATAATCCTTTAAAGAAACGCATAACCGATGGTGGGATCAAACATCTATCTTCAAGCACAGCAGCCCAACGCTCTGAACATTAAGACACCATCGCTAGCATGCTCTTCTCTCCTGCCAAGATTGCTCTTCCGAACGTCTGTAACTTGTGTCAGCTGCCAGTTTCTCGTATTCTTTCCCCGTCGCAGCTAGCACTTTGAGACGCTGTTAGACTGCACTGTGTTCGGGATATCCTGCCTTCGGCTCCTCACATATTTACTGTTACATATTTCCAATGTGGGTGAAGTTCGCCTACAGCAACATCGCATTACAATCAGACAAAACACTGGGGTTGCGTGCCTTTTGACAATTGCGCCTGAAGTAGAAACAGGCACCACAATCACACATTTCGCACCATTTTGCAGGCGTTACGTACTTTGGAAGACGCAGAAGCTTGCACTGCCATATGTCGCATAGCGCTTATCGAAAAGATTGCTTAGCGATTCGGAGAACGCTTCAGTAACCCTCTATACCGCAGAATGTTCTGTTCTGTTATAAATGCGTTACTACGTGAAGGGTAGTGCTGAATGTACCTCGGTGACTTCTTTTTTCGCCGTCCAATAGCAAAAAAAAAGAGAGTAATAATGATAATAACTGGGAGATTTTCACAGAAAGTGTGAGACTGTCATGGTGTGATGTTCCAATAATATGTAAGCTGCATTAACGCCGCTACTCAAACGCATCAACTACCTAAATTGACTTTTAAAGACCTCTTATCGGTGACAAGCGTAGGTACATCTTTGGAATAAGTTGTGTTGCATAATGATGCGTGCAGTTGGGTGGTTTATGTTATGTGCTATGAAGTGTTTCATCCTTTCAACCCTCTTTCTACATCGAGGTCTCGTCCACCTCACGGCACAGCTTCTTTGCGAGGTCAAATATAAAATAGGCAATGCTGACCGGCGTGGCGTGCGCAAAGCTCGCGTAACCCTTCTTACAGCCCAGGTGACCAAGGAATATGTCGAGCCCGGCATCCAGTAAACGTTTAAGGATCCTATCGACAGTTATTCAAGGCAGCCTTCTATGCGGAAACATAGGGAGGAAGAAGAAGAAGAAGAAATGACTGGCGCGTGGCATTAAAAAGACAGTTGTTATCGTCACAGATTCCCATTCTGTATGCAGCGCACTTAACGCGTATATAAATTCGAAAGCTTTGAAGACGTTTTATACATTAGCACCACCCCACTAAGGATTAGTTCATTTAGTATGGGCACCAGGCCACCGAGATAATCATCTTAATGAAATAGCTGATAGCACGAGCTTCTTTAAAAGCTTCGATGATATCGGGGCTGCCGGCAACTGCGCATATCACTGCAGCCAGATATAGGCAGTTGTCTTTGACCGAAGATTTAAAAACACTCATTAGCAAAATATACAGACTTTATACATCTAAATTATTCTTGGAACCGACAATGGTGTCCTAACCGACAACTCCAGGTGTCATTTACAAGGCTGCATTGCTGTTTTACACACCTTAATGCACATATGTGGTCTTGTGGCATCCCCTTTATGCTACCTCTGCAATGAGCCGGAATCCATCGATCACTTTTTATTATCGTGTCGGCGTTTTTCTAATAATCGAAAACGATGTTTGGAAATTCCACTTCAATTTCTAGGCCTGCCTTAATGCACTTCTCTTTTACTCTCACTTAGAGCAACGGTATTAGGATAAAGGCACAGGAACGTTTGCCGAGCCATTTGTAATTTCCTCTGTGAAACAGAAAGAGTGCCTTATTATTTTGCCCATTTTCCATGATTGATTGGTTGATTTCTCCTTTAGTAACTATAAATTTAGAAAATTCAAAAATACTACACAAATTCACAGTTATAATATTATTATTATTCAAAATTTAACAAATCTATTAACAATAACAAGTCTATCCTTTACTGTATTTTATTATTAAGTTCATATTACTATTCCTACCCTATCTGACAACCTTAGTATAAACTACTTTATTTATTTTATTCTCGGTTTATTTATCATCTTCAATTATTTATTTATTTTCCTTTCTTTATTACTTATTTATTTGTTAACTAGCTTATTTTAATGTTAAATCAAATTACCACCCGGTTCGTGGCCTATCCCCCACAGTGGGTTTGTGCCACTGATTCAGGCTTCATCATCATCACCGTTCTTCCTAATGTTCTTGCTGACCAGTGCTTTTGGCCTTCGAGTTTCCAACGCCGCGACAGTATGATCTGTAGGGCCTCGCTGGCTATGTTTCAGTAAGCTGGAACATTGAAGTGACGTTTCGGCCCCCTCCAAGGAACAACGCTTTTCTGCTGTGGACTCAGCAGGAAGCAACATATACCTAGCACTTAGTCTTCCCAGAAGGACGCGGATAATGCGCAAGGAAGCGTGACTCATCCTTCTCACATTTCTGCAAGAGACACGATCTGATCGACACATGGTGACATATTTAACGCTGAAAGGGACGTTCAGGCTGAGCAATTGCCAACCAGGCCTGCCAGGCTAACCCCGCTTGTAGCAACAGTATCACCACCACGTACTAGCGAATCAACCACGCGAGATGGAATTGCCTGCGCATGCTCAAGCGCCACCGAACAGAGATGCAGCCCAGCGTGCTCTTGCACTGTATGCCAAATTACACACGGCGTCACGTGATTCTCGGGGCCAGTTTGTTTCCCGCATAAGCAAGGCCGTTCTAATTTACGACCAGCGATAAGAAGCGCGAGCACCGAGTGAGAATCTTGTTTTTTGCGCAGCACTTCCCGTTCACCTCCCGAGACGACCGGGGACGAAATTCAAAATAAATCAGAAACAATAGAAAAAAAAAGTAGTACAGTACAACATTTGTGATTTTCATCATATAGATACGATATCAGAGCATAAGCTTAGTTACAAGCTGAGTTACCAATGTGTCTGGCCCAATTAGAATTAATTAGAAATCACTAATTACCACACACTAAAGCACAGAACGCCAAGGCCGAGGTGTGAGTGCCAATAAGGCATGCCTAAGTTAAAGATACGGGTCGCCTACCGTTTTTATTACATGGACGCGCATTATGTCCCGCGCGCATTTTTGTGATTGTTTTTTTTTTTCATTTTGCTCTTACGGCATTTGCCTACACGAATAACTCGTGTGTAAAGCAGGTGAATGGTTCAACACAGGAGGCGCGACGCAAACCGCCGCATTTCTGCTCAAACGAATGCATTCATTAGTTTTTCATGGTTTCAGGTGCCGACGGCTTGGGAGAAAGATACACTTTTGCGTTATTAATCATTATACCTCATTAAATACGGAGAGAGAACGCAATATACCGAAGTTGATTTGAATCGGAGAGAGAGAGAGAGAGAAATGAGAAGGGAAAAGTAGGGAGGTTAACCAAGGACGCGCCCGGTTGGCTACCCTACGCTTGAGGAGAAGGAAGGGGGAAGAATAGATAAGGAGCGAGAATATCAAAAATCACAGAGTCAGTCATTCACACATTCATTCGCAGAGGAAGGTCCACTGTCACAAGCGCTCATACAGTCCAGTCTCCTTCAAGAAGTGAAGAAGAGCTTTTGTGGCCTTTCGCATGCAAGAATGCGTAGGCCATGGTCCCAGAATCTTTTCCTCTGACAGCACTCTGCTATCTAAGATGCTGAGTTGAGCTTGAAGAATCCGTCGTTGGGCGTCAAAAGCTGGGCAATGGCACAGAAGGTGCTCTAGCGTCTCATCGCACCCGCACGAATTGCATGCCGCGCTGTTAGCCATTCCTATTAGGAATGAATAGGAATTTGTAAATGCGACGCCCAACCACACGCGACACAGTAAAGTTGCTTCACTACGGGAGAGTCCAGGTGGCAGGCGAAGTCGCAATTTAGGGTCGAGAGAATGCAAGCCTGAGTTGCTGAAACCTGGTGAATTCCATCTTTGAAGTGTGATGTGGCGAGCAAGTGATTGAAGTTACCGCGCAGCGTCCGTTCTTGAGAGTGGTATAGGCACTCGCTGATGTTTTTGATGAGCCAAGCGAGCAGCTTCATCGGCTTTGTCGTTGCCGACAATTCCGCAGTGGCTCGGCAACCACTGAAATATAATGTCGTGTCCTTTCTCGATCGCGTGGTGATGAGCTTGCCTTATTTCGTACACTAGCTGTTCGTGTAACCCATGACGTAGGGCAAACTGCAGAGTTTGTAGGGCTGCTTTCAAATCTCAGAAAATGGCCCAACGATTTGGTGGTTGCTGGAGCACGTAATGGATTGCACCTTTAAGAGCCGCAAGTTCTGCTGCTGTCGACGTGGTGTTGTGAGATTATTTAAATTGCAAAGAGACGGCGTCCGATGGAACAACCCTTAGCGATGTCACCCCAGAAGCAGTTGTCCCTGCTTTGCCTACACGAATCTTATCTTGACCGAATACATAATTACACGGCCGGTTCCACCCATTCCAACAGCTCTACCGGAGCAGTGGTTGAATCGGAAGTTTCAAAAGTACATAAGGGGAAGCTTATAGAGGGATACGCCATCTCCAGAAAAACACTCTTATCATTAATTTATCAATCGGAAAAAAAAGAATACCGAAGTCACGCAGACGACTGGAGGCTAAAAAATAAATTGGAAACATAAAGCGCTGCAGCGGTACAGCACGCGGTATCGTGACATCATGCAATACCAACTCGCCCAAACCTACACCCTCCGTGTGTTAACAACGACGTCAAGCAGAACCATACGTTTGCGTGTGGTAGTACATGTAAAATATTATTACCAGGCCCGTGCTTTTTAGGGGCGAAGCTCCTTAGGGTGTGGGTCTGTCCCTCCTCTGTAGTATGTAGTAGTAGTGGTCGTCGTAGTAGGTAGCCACGTCTACTTTATGAAAAAAAAAATTCCGAAAGTTGTGTCCGTAGCGCGGAATCGAACCAGGGACCCCGCGCTTCCGAACGCGCGGCGCTAACCACTACGCCACGAAGCGCACATGGACACAAGCACCACGACGACAACAAAAAACACAACATTAACGAAAGACTGCGCGTTTCTAACGCGTTTGTGCTTGCGCGTTACGGCCCGTGTAAGAAGCTGTTGTAAGACGCTGTGGCCTCTCCGCCTTACCCCCGTATTCATAAACGCTCCTCGACTTGACTTGCCACCGCATTGGGCAGCGCGTTCGAAACGCGTTGAAGGCGGGGGCAAGTCAAGTTCAAGTCGAGGAGCGTTTATGAATACGGGGGTTATACTCTCTCAGCAGTCATGTGATGGCGTCGGCAAACGCGGTGCACGTTCCGGCATGTGTAAACGGCTGCGTAAGACGCTGTGGCCTCTCCCCCTTACTATGTGACGTCATTCCTATTTTATAACAGCGCCCTTCATTATAATTGCACCATCTCCCGCTTAAGGGGACGCTAGCACAAACACGTTTCTAACGCGTTTGTGCTAGCGTCCCCTTAAGCGGGAGATGGTGCAATTATAATGAAGGGCGCTGTTATAAAATAGGAATGACGTCACATATGGCGCGTGTCATTGGTGGAAGTCAATCGTTCGATTTAGTGCGGCGAGACTGGGCGAATTACACGGAAGATTCACGGTTTACCGATGATTCCCTCGGGAGCTTCGCCCACTCATCATTCACCCCGTGGATATGCGGTGTTTTTTTTTTTTTATTGCGATAGCAATTATATGGACACTTCAACCGGATTTCTGCAGTCGCCGTCGCCGTGAGGTTCCCTATAGATAAAATCTTCGCCGCGCGCCGTATGCCCGAGCGGAAGCGTGCGGGGACGCGCGCTATCACGGAGAGCGAACGCACTCAATCTCCCACGCGCAAGCAAGGAAGCCGGAAGCCAGCGCCGGAGGGAGCGGGGGGGTGCGCACTTCTCCTCTGCCAACAACCGCGCTTGTCTTGCCCGCACGGTCTCTTATCTCCCCACGGCTCTGACCTTTATGCGCCGTGCATTCGCCGCTCAGTTTCCGTTGAGCGATAGATCGCACGTACCTTCGCCGCTGCGGCGTATATATGCGCTTGCTGCCGGCGTTTTGACAGTCGTTGTCTGCAGTCATTCAGTGTGATCTATTCACGTTTGTTTGTGCGCGCTCACACCACGCTTGTTCATTCAGTTAGTAATAGTCGGGCCACATTTTCCAACGCACGCTACACATGCAATGCTGCCCGGATCGGCAGTGCAGCACTACAGGTGTGTCCCTTCGCACGCGCTGTCCACGGGAAGCGCTTCTCATCAACACCACCGTTTCGCTCGCGCGTTCTCGTGGTCATCGAGTCTCTCTTCATGTCGGTCTACTTACGCCGCAGCACACCTGCTTACTTAATCAGCTCATGTTTACTACAATTCATAATGCTACCAAAGCCGCTCACCTTACTTCGTATGACATTGCTGTGTTGCTATCGCATTCATTGCTTCGCCCTTAGGGCGAAACTGTGACATTTTTTTTTGTTTTTTTTTTAGCTGGACCAAATTTTATTGCGATAGCAATTATATGGACACTCCAAAGCAGATTTCTGCTGTCAGCGTCGCCGTCGCCATCGCCGTGAGGTCCCGTATGACGTCAATGGAGATGAAATCGTCGCCGCGCGCCGCCGAACGCTGTATGTGTGAGTGAAAGGGCGCGAGAGACGCGCGCTTTCACGGGGAGTGAACGCACGGCGGAGAACAAACGCGCGTTCTGTGCCGTGCTCCCTTAAGGGCTGCAGAAGTAGGCGTCTCTTTCCTCCTTTACAATCACCATATATGTAGAGCAAACGCGCCTTCTTCTGACGCACGAAAGGCCGTGGGGGGGGGGGGGGGGGGGGGAGGGAAGGGAGGCGACGTTTAGTTGCGGCACCACGTACCTATTTATATCAGAGGCTCCGGCAACAGTCACCAACGCCGCACGCATTTTGTGCGAACCTGGGCAAAACGCCGACGGCGTCGACAACAGTTCTGCGTGTTGCCGGTGCTGCTGCATGTCCAAGTTTATACAGCTGATAAAGCTACTATCATTACTCCGTATTGCTCTCTACAATTTTGCTATCGCAATTGATGCTTCGCCTTTCAGGCGAAACTGCGACTTTTTTAATATGGCCAGCGGCAGATCGCTGGATTAAACTAAATAGACCTCTCCTGGGGTACGTCACACCACACCGGCGACGTCACAGCGTGACGTCACCGGCGCACGTGTGGTGACTCTGGTTGGCAAAAAAACAGCCGCCGCCAGCTTTCTCCGTGGTGCAGTCGCGCTTTAGTTAGTGTAGGTGGGCGCCACGTGAACGCGTGTTTCTATTTCTTTTATTTCCTTTTATTGCGATAGCAATTATATGGACACTCAAAAGCAGATTTCTGCCGTCGGCGTCGCCGTCGCCGTCGCCGTGAGGTTCCGTATGACGTCAATGGAGATGAAATCGTGGCCGCGCGCCGCCGAACGCTGTATGTGCGAGTGAAAGGGCGCGAGGGACGCGCTCTTTCACGGGGAGTGAACGCACGGCGGAGAACAAACGCGCGTTCTGCGCCGTGCTTCCTTAAGGGCTGCAGAAGTAGGCGTCTCTTTCCTCCTTTACAATCACCATATATGTAGAGCAAACGCGCCTTCTTCCGATGCGCGAGAGGCCGTGGGGGAGGGGGGGAAGGGGGAGGGAAGGGAGGCGACGTTTAGCTGCGGCACCAAGTGCCTATTTATATCAGAGGCTCCGGCAACAGTCACCAACGCCGCACGCATTTTGAGCGAACGCGGGCAAAACGCCGACGGCGTCGACAACAGTTCTGCGCGTTGCCGGTCCTGCTGCATGTCCAAGTTTATACAGCTGATAAAGCTAATATCATGACTCCGTATAGCTCTCTACAAATTTGCTATCGCAATTGATGCTTCACCTTTCAGGTGAAACTGCGACATTTTTTATTTTTACGTGAACCTCCACAATTCTCTTGCCAGCCAGAATAGCATTAATGTGTGTATGAGAACAACGGCGTGTGGTAAACTGCATGATGAAAAATGTGGCGACGCTGGCCTTTTTTACTTGCGAACATGAACCACTTGGTGGTGGTCTGCGATGGATTGTGCAATGAAGAATATCGGCTTTTCCATAGATGTGTGCCACATTTGTTGTGGTAAAGTGTACGGCGAGAACAGCGACGATATCGGCTCATCTTAACGTAGGAAAACGAACGACATTACGTGTGTGTGTGCGCGCGCGCGTGGTGTACTACGCGATAAACTATACATCTCGCTTGCGAGACTGTGGACGCGTGTTGCGTGTAATAAAACCAGTCGTAGTGATCATGCTTCGATAGAACTTCAGGAACTGTAATTATTGAATAGGTGAGATTGAATGAGACGCGATGATTAGTGCGCGCATGTATTTCGGGGTCACTCGCGCTGTGTGCAGAAAAAAAACTATCGAGTGAGATGTATGGCTACGAATGAACTTCTACGATGTTTTGACCGCTGCCGAAGCCGTGTGTATACATTTAACCACGGAGAATGCCCGAAAGGCAAGCCACTGAAATTATCGTGATTGAACGTATAAATTGAACTTCCTTTTTTTTTCCTTATTGGTGCATTCACCTTCATGGTACGGACTTTATGCCGTGATGATGCACATAAACATGCAAAACTTGGGTCTTGTAAAGTTGAGAGCAGCAAAGTGTGCAGCAGACACAGTGAAGTTAGCGCGCAACGGATTATGTACTGACGAAAGATTTTGCTTTGTACATTCACATTACCGAGACTAATAATTAAAATTAAATTATGGTGTTTAACATCCCTAAGCTGCACAGCGGCTTATGGGGGACAGTGTAACGAAAGGCTCCGGATTATTTTGTCCACCTATGGTATCTCACCATGCTCCTAAAGCAGGCTAATAAGTTTTTCTGCATTTCTCCCTCATCTGCATTTAGGCGCTGCTACTTGGTACGGCTCCACTGAGGCGCCGTGTAGTTGTAGACGAACTTCATCTTGTATATAGTTTGGTACAGTGTAAATGGGGCGCAAATCAGTGCATTCACGACAATGCAATGCAAATTTGTGTTCGAAGACCAGTAATTTAGTGAAGTAGCGCTTTGCCACCGCGAGAATGTGCACAATCTGTGATAAAATGTTCGTTTTCGAGGAGTAATACATTTTTGTGGATGTTTGATCTACGGAAGAGGCGCACTTTTACGAAATCACCACACGCTGACTTACGGGAACCATGCACTCGGCAACAATGCTGCGTTGTTGTACCGGTAAAACGGGGACGATTATACTTCCTAAGCACAGTTCGGAAATGCTGTCACTTCAAAAAATCGCAATATGCCGGACTTACGATCGTGACAGTTGATATACAAGCAGCGCTCTTCCGCAGAGAGAAGAGGTCGCACGAACCTTTTTTTGCCAACCAGCGCCCGCTTCGGAGGCGCGGCAGAGGGGAGGGGCCCCCGCGGTGACCTCACGCTGTTTGCAAACAGGGAGAGGTCTATTAAGCGAGGAAGCGGCGATTACTTCTCAAAAAAAATCTAAATGTTTATTTGAATAATTAACTTTTTAATTAATTACTTTACAGCACATATCAAAACCTCTATGGTGCCATATACTGAGAGATCAATAGAAAAAAAAATTATCGCTGGCTCATTGTGCTTACTAAACCAGTTCCATGCCATTGTAAAAGATTGAATTCGTTTATTTTAGAAATAAACGACAAATTGGTATGTTGCCGTTTGGTGACATCGCACCAAAATCTAGTGCGGATAATTAGTACTGTCATTAAGTATTCGCTGAACACGTACCGATGGCCGTTTGCAGCCAACTCCGGCATTCAAGTATAAAAATTTATGAAGAACCAATTCCGGTTGCTATCGAAGAATGCATGTAGTATGCTTTCAGAGGCGCGTGTTATAGGTGCCACTATGTTGCACTATGCGTTATGGGGAACGTTATGGATTTTATAGGAGGAGTATGACAGGTGGATTATTTATTCATTTAGTGTGCGGACGCTGCATGGGGTTCCGGATTGGTCCTTGAGGAACTGGTGCTAGAAGTAGTATCGGTTGTCTCCCGCATACGTGTCTGGTTAAACTATGTGTTATACTGCGCTATCTTCGAGGTCAGCCCACGAAAACAGTTAGACAGTCACGCACAGTAAGCTCCCAGAAAATGCTAAACGCGTTAAAAAAACAGACTGCATTGATTCAGCGAACAGTGAGCCGAATTGGAACATTTGAGAAAAAGACCGAACGTTAGAACCACTAACGCGCCATGTTATCAAACGGTCACAAACACAAATGGGAGTGTTTACTTTTCGTGTGAGGAGCTACGCTTTTAAAAAAATGTTCGTGCCTGTATTTCTTATTGCTGCCATCTTGTAAAATGTTACAGAATGTCTGCAGCTAAGATAAAGGAAGAAATACGGAAAGAGTACAAAATTTACGACCTCTGACAAAATAATACCGAATGTCACGCACTATCGCGCCATGTTACCATACGGCCACGAACACGAATTCGAATGATTCCCGTACATAAGGAACACCAAGGCATTCAAATTGATATCATGCGTCCGTTTTATAGCGCAGCTCTTAGGCGCCCGTTCCTATGTCGAGTGTCGACGTACCCGAGCGAATAAGCGCGGCGGATGAAAGAGCGAACGCGGAGCGCAGCGTGGAATAAGAAAAGCGGCGAGAGCGATGACAGCGCGAGGAGGAGGGCGTGGAGAAAGCGTGAGAAAAAAAAGTAGTGTTGTGCAAGACGCGCACTGCGGCGACGATGCCTACGAGATGGCGTCAGAGTATAGCGATAGCGTCTGAGAGGTCTGTCTGCGACGCTTGGCCCATGCGTCACCCACGCATTGCTCCTCGCAATCTCCTGATAAGCGAAGGAGTCCAGCCACACTTCGCTCCGTTTGCAACGTGCCGCAGCGAGACAGATTGTCTGCGCCAATCAATAATATATCGCGAAGCGAAAACGCGTTTACAGCTGCGCTCAAATTTCCCATTAAGGAGTATCGTAATCATCGATGAATTCTTAGTTTTGTATAAACAGTTCCTCATCGCTTATAAAGCTACCAATCATCTACATTTACACTATTATAAGCAAGAAATGTCTTGGCAAATTACGCATTTTTGTGCAGATACAAGGCATTACACTTACGGCACGACGTTTCGCGTGACAGAGCTGCGGCACTCGCCAAAGAATGCGCATTCAGAAAGTCGCAGTTTCGCCCGGGCATCGATTGCGATAGCAAATTAGTAGACAGCGCTACGACGTAAATTATATCAACCGTGTAAAGTTCTAAGCATTCGCCTACTAACAGATTAACAAGCACGGAGTCACGCGTGCACAGGTAAACGTAAACAGATGTTCAATTACCGCGGAGATTCGATGTCAAAACGCTGGAGGGAGGAAGAGCGGCAGCAGCAGCGAGAGAATTGACCTTCGTGCCGTCTCTCGTTTCAACGCGAAGTAAACGCCGAAAGCACAGAGCATACGAAGCTGCTGGCACGGCGCACTTTATCCACATCGCAGATCGCTTTCAAGAGACGGTTGCGTAAGCAACAGCCACCTGTGTAGATGTAGATGTAGATGTAGAGCCTTGAAGTTACTAGCACATACCCACTCTGGGGATTGGCCAAGAACCGGGTAGTTTGAAATAACAATCAGAAGGGAGCTGTATAAATCAAAACAAACATAAATGTGGGAATATATACGCATCTGAGAATGAATAATTAGAATATATCAAATGACTTGAATAGAATAAGGAGTAAATGATGAATTAAAAAAAAGAAGTAGATAGCAAGTCATCAAATTTGTAAAAATATTTCGGTACCCTAAGCCGTGTAGCCACCTAAGCCACCTGTGTAGAACGCCCCGTTGTCGTCGTCGTTGTCGTTGTTGTTGTTATTGTTGCCTCAAAACATGGCTCGTACCCATGAAGGGGATTTGCCACACTGGATAAAATAAAACATACACCTAACAACGAACAAAGGGGTAAAGGTGAATAATCAAAATTAAGATTTTGGCAACTCCTTAACACAGATTTTAAGATGTCCTATACATAAACTAACTAAATAAAAAATTAAGAGAAAACTAACTACAAAAATAAACATAAAATAACATGTCTCACGGTCGGTACCATATCAGAGTGACCTTCCGGATGCTTCAATAAATTCGTGTACAGCAGTGATCATCGATCCCTACTTGTGCCTAATTGACAGGCCCCAAAAGACAAAATGTTTGGCGTCGTAAGTGCCAAACCCAGATTCCTGCTTGTAAATAACAGAAACATTCTAAGGATGGAGGAGAAGCGGTGGCAAGAAAGAAAGAAATGGTCAATAGTCTCCGGTTGATTACAAAACGAGCAGAGGTTAGTGATTGATAAACCGCATCTATGAAGATAAAAATTTAGGCGGGGAACTCTGTAGCGGAAAGTTGACAGCGTCACCTCACATTGGCGTGAAAGGCACTTGCTCGTGTTCCACCGAAATTTTAAATGTTGAAAATCGTCTGAAGAAAGTATGGACGAGTCATGGCAATTCAGCAATAAAAGGCGTTTAAATCTATCTCCTGTTATAAAAGAGAAATCAGGAAGGATATTTATGACCGGGCCATTTAGCGATGTCGAAGCGAGTGAGTCAGGTGATTCATTTAAAAAGATTCCACTATGTCCGGGGACCCAGACAAAACGGACTTCGGATAAATTTTCTGGGGCAAGAGTCCAAAATATACTCAGTAGCTGTGACTGATTATTGGAAGTTAAATGTGTACAGACCGAAAGCGCATCTGTAACAACTATTACCTTAGAATTCTGTGGACCCAATTTTCGGATGGCAAGAATAACTGCCAGAAATTCTGCAAGAAATATTGGAGTGTAATCAGCGAGACGGAGAGCAAAAGACCAGTTGAGTTGATTCGAAAAGATGCCAACACCAGCCTTCTCTAAATTTTGTGATGCGTCCGTAGAAATAACCAAATGAGACGGAAATTGACTAAGATGGTCTTGAAGGAGACCTTCAAGTATGCGCGCAGGAAGAAGTTTCGCGTGTTTTGGAAAAATATAATCAAAAGTGAGATTTATTTTGAATGAATTAGATTTTGGAGAAATCAGGCAAGGTAGGCTAACTTGAAGTTTTGATAATAGCGATTGAACAAAAATAACTTGTGGCTGTCGGTAACGCCGCCATCCTGTTCTGAAAAATGATTCTGGTGAATTGATGAAAACGGTTTGCAAATTGGAAAGGAGTGTATCATAAAGCTTCAGGAAAGTCAGGACAGTAAGTTGCTTAAATCTGGAATCAAGCGGAATAATTCCAGACTCCAGATAAAGCACATTATTAGCCACAAAACTTGGCAGCCCAAGGCAGAGACGCAGCGCTTGCCTTTCCAGTAGAATTAAAGGTCTTAGCTTGTATGCTGCACATCCTGAAAAAAGAACACAACCAAATTCTAGAATGGGGCGGACGTAAAGCTAATAAATCATCAGCAACGTAGTTCTACGCATCCCTGTGTTTTTATTGCTGAACCCGCGCAACAATGCCATTGCACGTTCTCCTTTATTAGCATTTGCTTCTATTTGCTGCTGCCAGATTAGCTTACCATCATAAGCTATCCCTAAGTACTTCAAAGTTGGAACTTGCGGAATCGGCTGATTACGATAATGAAGAGAAATAAAGACAGGATTTGACAATGGAAACACCAGTAGAACGCATTTCTTTACGTTAAGCGAAAAAGACAGGCCGTCCAGCCAGGACTCGAGTTCAGACAAATAGGATTGCAAAATTGGGTATAACGTATTAATATCCCTTGCTGATGAGAAAAATGCAATGTCATCGGCATAGAGATAGAGTTGTACATCCTGATGGATTGGCACAGAAGATAACAAAATATTAAACAAAAGTGGCGAAAGAACTGATCCCTGTGGTACATACAGCGTACATACAGCGTGGGGCGCGCTGCGACGATGTTATCGTGTTTCGACTTTATACGGAGCAACACGGCGATGGCGACGACAACGGCAAGTATGCGCTATATAATTATTATCGCAATAAAATCAACGCATACCGTACACGCGCTGCACTCAAGAACCGTTTCACCCGCATGCTTGCATTATCGTTAAAACAGTAGCCATGATGGGAGCTCTGGGCGGCTCCTACGCCCCTCTACACGCGCATGAACAACAAAGTTTTGTTCCTAATTAGCGTGCAACAGCCACATTCATCACAGTGCCACTGCCACCGCCTATTCATCCACCGCAGGCGTTTTACGCCCAACGTTTGTTCTGCTGTGTGTCGGACATGTATAGTGGCATCTGTCATTGCTTGTTGACGGAGCGATGGATAAGTTGTTCTTGAGGGAAAGGGAAAGGTTGGCGCTATCTTCTGCAGCCCTTGAGGGAGCACGGCTCAGCGCCAACGGGGAGGGGTAAGTGGGAGCGAAAGAAGGGATAGAGTGGAGTCGCCATGGCTGGGCGAAGCAAAACCGGCAGGCATAGGCGGCACGTATCAGGCCGAGATGGAAGGCCTTGGTGTGCTGCAGAGTCTGCAGGGGTGTTGTGCCAGGCCGGTCAGGCCCGGGGTGGGGTGGGAGGCCGTGAGGCCTTCCCGCTTGTAGAAATGTCCTTAGAGGCGTGCGGAGAGCCCTGACGAGTCAAGGAACTCCACGACGCCTCGAAGAGCAGAAAGGTGGTGTCGGCCGGGGAAGAGGAGATCTTCCTCCTTGCCAGAGGGGAGGCCCAGGCGGCGGAACTCCTGCAGGAGTGGGCCCCGCTGCTGGAGGTACGCCGGGCAGGCCAGCAGGAAATGTTCGATCGTCTCCGGCTCCCCGCAGGAGCTGCAGACCGGGGACGTCGCTCGTCCCAGTCGGTAGCTGCGTGCTGCCGTCCAGCTGCAGCCGATGCGGAGCCGGAGAAGGAGCGAGGTCTCCCTGCGAGCCAGGCCTCGCTGGGAGAGTGGTCGTGGGGGGCATCCCAGTGCCACCCGTTTGTCTGGGTGGTGGGTCGCCAGGTGTCGCCGCAGCCTCAGTCCTGTGAAGTCGCCCTTCGTCACGGCCCGACTGAGGGGCACAGTGGCGTGGTGGGCGTCCTTCGCCAGGGTGTCGGCTGCCTCGTTGCCCGGGATCCTTACGTGGGCGGGGATCCAGTGCAGGGACACCGGGTGGCCTGCGTCCTGCAGCGCTGTCAGCCGGGTAGACAGCAGTGCGACTCCAAGGCTGGCGCTTTCTGGCCTCTGCAGGCCGAGGAGGGCTGCCTTGGATTCGCAGAGGATGGCCGCTGGTACCCCAGGAAGCTCCTCGGAGAGTAGGTCGACGGCCAGGTGGAGGCCTGCCACCTCCGCTGCAGGTGGCAGGCCTCCACCTGGCCATCGACCTACTCTCCGAGGAGCTTCCTGGGGTAGAATGCACGTGCCTTCAATTCCTCGAAATTCCTCCTGATGTCTGGGCGTTTCACGTCACTGCCACTATCGCATTCATGACTTCTTCGCGTGTACGGCTGTAGTATGGTCGCTTCTCGATTGGCGGTGCCCAACCGTCTATGGAGCCAAAGCAATGCTCGCTCTGATTAAAGAGTTAACGTTAAAAAGCCTCCATGCTTGTTCTGGTTAATTTGCAAGCTTCGTAACTGTATCAAAATAATGTTGCGGACAAGTTAAATACGCGGATTGACCTGGGAAGATCTTTGACCTTGCTTCATATCTTTTAGGCTAACGTCTTAGTGCAAAGTATATATGTACGCCTAAAATTATGCTGTCCAAGTGTTTGCTACAATGGATCGATGAAGACGCTGGTGTGATGTCGAGGTTGGGACTTGTTCTAAATGTGAGCAGCTTTCTGCCGCCTGCTCTCATTGTCAGTGTCTAAGCACAAAAGCTTCAAGTAGTTAACGATCCTATTGTCGCGATTTACAAAGCTCACGGGCTTTATTACAGAAGCAGCTGCACCGCGCCGTACTCGGGAGAAAATAGCAGAGATGCGCCAACAACAAGAACGTCTTCTTCTTCTTCTCTTGATGCCGCCCGGAATCTCGAGCGGCGCGGTCGTCATCGTTGTCGTTGCCAGGGCGTATTTTTGCACGAATAGCGACGCGGCATTGCCCTCTCTCCAGAGCGAGCATCGTCCCGATGCTGAACAAATCGTAGTGGATAGACTAGTAGTCGATAGCTTGTCGGTGTGCACTTCACTCGGCATGATATGGCTTCATGCGAACTACGTGCACTACCTGAGGAATCTGTTGACGGTGTTTCGAGCAGCATGAACCGTCACTAACAACCTCGTAGGTCACGTCGCTAATACGGCGTAGAACCTTGTGTGGTTAGAAGTACCGGCATAGAAGTTTCTCCGAGAATCCTCGGCGTCGGACGGAAGACCAAATCCAGACTATTTCCCCGTGTGTATAAGCGGCAAATTGGTGGCGGAGATTGTTACGTCGCGCGCCGCGTCCTTGCTTACTAGTTATTCTGACGCGGGCGAGCTGTCGTGCTTCCTCGGCGCGTTCAGTGAAATCTGTGGCGTCTGCATTGTAGTGACCTCTCGACTATGGACCAGAGCGAACGGCGTCATTTTCGTGCTTTTCTTGGCGCGCTGTGTAGTATGTGAATGCGATGTACGGTAAAATTGTGTCCCAGTTCTTGTGCTCCAAATCCACACACATGCAAATCGTGTCTACGATAGTCTTGTTGGGCTGTAAATGGGCTGTAAGCCCATTTGTTTGTGTATGATAGGCCGTCGTTTTCCTATGTGCTGTTCCACTGAGCGTGAGCACAATGCGTAGAAGCTCAGCTGTGAATGCGGTTCCTTTGTCGGTTATGATGATCGCTGGATCACCGTGTCTCAGGATAATGTTCTCGATAAAGAATCGCGCTGCTTCAGCTGCCATGCTACTCGGAATTGTCTTGGTTTCCGCATATCGGGTGAGATAGTCCGCCGCGACTATAACCCATCTGTTGCCGCTGCTCGATATTGGAAAGGGGCCCAGGAGGTCTATTTCAATTTGAGCAAACGGCGTTTCCGGTACCGGAACAAGGTACAGTAAGTAGCCCAGTGGGTTTAGTCGGTCGTGCTTTGCGTCGCTGACACTCAAGGCATGTCCTAACGTAGTCCTTCACCTCTTCTGAGAGCCTTGGCCAGTAGTAGATTCGTGCCAGTGTTGGCGTGTAACCAAGGTGGCCCGAGGTGGCTTCGTCGTGGCAGACTTGCAAGATTTCACGGTGGAGAACTTCGGGAACTACTAGCAGATGGCTCTTCCCTGTTGGAGAGAAGTTCTTCCTGTAGAGAATTCTATCGCGCCAACAGGATGAAGGTAGACTCCATGAAAATGATCTCGACACCTTCGTAGCTCGCCCTTTCAAGAACTCTATCAGTGTGTTGAGCTCCCGGTCGTCTTGCTGTTGTCGAGAGATGGCATCAACAATCCCTAAAAGCTAGCCTGCGCATTCGCCCGCATCTGCGCTCGGTGATTCAAAAGGAGATCTGGAGAGGCAGTCGGCATCTAGGTGCTGTTTTCACGATTTGTACACTTCTGCCATGTCGTACTCCTGAAGCCGTGAGCTCCAGCGTGCCAAACGTCCGGACGGGTCTTTCATATTGGTCAACCAGGGAAGAGAATGGTGGTTGCTTACTACTTGAAACGCGGACCGTATAAATACGGACGAAACTTCGCGACTGCCCATACGACGGCCAAACATTCCTTCTCCGTGGTACAGTAGTTGGACTCGGCACGTGACAGTGTTCGACTTGCAGAAGCAACTACTCTCTCGGCACCGTCCTACCACTGAACGAGGACAGCTCCAAGGCACACGTTACTGGCATCGGTGTGAATAGCTGTTGACGCATCCTCGTCAAAGTGAGTGAGAACTGGCGGAGTTTGTAGACGCTGCCGTAACTCAATAACGTCGCTTCTTGCTCCTCTCCCCATACAAACGCAACGTCGTCTCTTGTGAGGCGCGTGAGTGAAGAGGCGAGATGCGTAAAATCGGCAATAAATCATCGGTAACAGGCGCATTGACCCATGAAGCGTCTGACCAGCCTTATCCGTAGGCCCAGGGAACTTTGCGACTTGCTGCAGTTTTATCGAGGTCAGGCCTAACTCCTTCTTGACTAACTACATGATCTATAAACTGAAGCTCTTTAAATCTGAAGTGATATTTTTCAGGTTTCAATGTGAGTCCCGCGGACCGTATGGCTTGAAGAACTGACAGCAGCCGCTTTCGATGTTCTTCGAAAGTGGCGGAAAGAACAATCACATCGTCGAGGTAGACCAGGCATGTTTGTCACTTCAGACCGGATAACACAGTATCCATGAGCCTTTGAAACGTGGCTAGGGTCGAGCATAAGCCGAAAGGCAGAACCTTGAATTCATAAAGCCCATCAGGCGTCACGAATGCAGTCTTCTGTCGATCACGCTCATCTACCTCTATTTGCCAGTATCCACTCTTAAGGTCTATATAGGAGAAGTAGCGCGCATGCCGTAGCTTGTGTAAAGAGACGTCGATCCGCAGCAGCCGATACACATCTTCCTTGGTAACGTGATTCAGCTTGCGACAATCAATGCAGAACCGCAAGCTACCATCTTTCTTTTTGACAAGCACCACAGGTGATACCCACGTGCTTTTTGACGGCTGGATATCATCCTGTGGCATCTTTTGAACCTGCTGCTGTATTGACTCGCGTTCTTTCTGAGCTACACTATACGGGTTATGTCGAATGGGTCTTGCTGTCTCCTCCGTGATGATGCGATGCTTTGTCAACAGCGTTTGTCCAAATGGTGATGTAAATGAGAAGCAGTCCTTAAACTGTTCAAGCAGTTCCATAAGCCGGTGTCCTGCTGCAGGCGTTAAGCTCGGTCCAATGTCGACGGCGGGTGTACATGACGTTGTAGGTGCCTTGGCTGCTCCCTGCATTAGAAAACAGCGAAAACTCCTCCCACGTTGTCGGACTTGCTCGCGGTTTCCAAACCACGTCTTTGCGCTGTCTTCGAGGGCGAAATAGACGTTGAAAAGCTTCTGGTCGTGGCGCCAGTGATTCGATCTCGCTACCCGTTCATACTGCTCCAGCCAGTTAACCGCATCTCCATGCGCGTCACCGTGAAATAGCTCGGGAATCCGAAGGTTTTGCACTGTTACCTGAGTTGGGCTGCTTGAAAGTACCATTTCAGCAGATGGGGTGGCCGTTGGCAAAGGCGATGTTTGTAAGATACCGAATTCGGGGCTCAAACCTTGCAGGCGGAGGCTCGCGCGGTGAACAGGCGCATCGATGCGTGGGTGTTTCGAGGGGCTAGATGCAGGGCTGCTCGTAGGAGTGCCGATCATGAGACGATGGTACCCAGCACCTCCACCAGCGTCGCGATTGACAAAGCTCAGGGGCTTTATTGATAGCGGAACTGTTTAAGCCGGCTGTAATCTGTCGTGTCTACGTACAAATACTTAGTAGTAGTAATAACATCAGATCTTAGGTGGAATGAACACGTAACATACATTTATAATAAAGCAATGAAGAAACTAGGCTTCTTAAGGTGATCAATAGGAAACGCTTCACCTGAAATAAAGCTTTTAGCACATAAAACATTCATCTGACCCATTCTAGAATACGCTGCGATTGTCTGGGATCTGCACACAAAAACCAACATCACTAAAATTGAGAAAGTCCAAAGAAATCATCTAGGTTTATTTTCAATTCGTTCAACTGGCGCACATCCCTATCATCTCTTTATAAACTGCAGAACTGGAAAACCTCGCTATAAGGCGTTACCGGGACATAATGAAATGTTTCTTCTTACTCTATAACAATTCATTAGGAATAGATAAAACATTATATATTCTACCGGCTAGCCACCGCTGCACGCGCTCTTATCACAACAAAAAGGTTAGAGATTTTTCCTGCAGGTGCAACGCATTTAAATATTCTTTTTTCCCGCGTACAATTTCCGAATGGAACGCATTAGCCGCCACAACTGTTGACTGTCCAACAGTTTCATCCTTTCTTCCTGCACTTTCTGAATAAACCATAGCATTCATTCCGCGTCTCTACCCGTCAAATCATGATTGTTAAAAGGTTTCTATTGTGTTGTTTGTTATGCAGATTCTTCTTCAGTGTCTGCTATCTTGTTTGAGCATATTTCATACTCGTGTTTTGTTTCTAACGCCCACTCCTGCCTAAGGCCTGGTAACAAGACTGGCAGTACTTGTAAAATAAATAATTAAAAAATAAATAAATAAATAATGCGTGCCACCTGCCACTGCGTTGCCTAGCAACCACCTCGCGGAGCGTCGCGCTCTATGCTCGGTAGAGAGAAATAGAAAGTGAGAGCAAGGGAGAGAAAAACTAATTGTAGCAGCACCAACGAGGCAACGCACAGAGATTCTGCCGACGCCAACCGCGCTTCTCCGTTTCCCCGCATTAGCGCCGAACGCTGTCAGTGTTCATGACTGCAGCAGGCGCCTTTCGCTCGGACGAGCTCCCACCAGCTGCGCGCTACTGCGCATGTGCCGTGACGTCATCCCGGCGTGTCGTCTGCTGCGCGCCGCCCGTACACTGTGCATAGCTTTCGCCCCACTTCCCCTACGTGTGCTCGGACTGCAAGTGCTTCGCGAGGCATTCCCCGATGCTACGGACCATGAGGAAATGCTTATACACTTCCTATAACTTAGCATCCCTTGGTACTACTTCGTATACCTTGAAGCAATCCTATGGCGGCCTGCAAACAGAAGAAGTTGAAACATGACAAGGGGCAGGGTAAGGGAAGAGAATAAAGAAGTGCGAGATACAACAAAATGGAGTCTGTCTTGCGCAGCTACTAAGTGCAGTTTTATTACACAACTTAGCATCGCGTCATATAGCCAGGACCAGCTAGGAACCGATCAGCTCCGCTGTGTCTTTGGCCTTGCGCCACTATTGCAAGCTACCACGATATTTTTTTACAGAAGCAGCTGCACCGCGCCGTACTCAGGAGAAAATTGTTGTGGTTGTTGTTGTTATTGTTGCCTCAAAACATGGCTACCAGAGAGGCGCCAACAACAAGAACGTATTCTACGCTTGATGCCGCCCGGAATTTCGAGCTCCCGGTCGTCATCTTTCTCGGTGCCAGGGCGTATTTGTGCACGAATAGCGATGCGGCAATATTAGTGCGAATGCTCTACTATGCCATGTCTCGCAAGGTCATTCATCGCAATGACCTTGAACCGCTGGAGCGCAAGTGTGGCAGGTGTGACGTCACGCCAAGTCATCCACTGCGCAGAGGCGTCGCAGCTGTTCTCGCTCGGAGCTTCGCCGCTGCGGTACCACGTGACTGGGTGAGGCTTTAACGGCTGCTTCGCCGGCGCTTGGTCGCTCAGTCTCGCCAAGGATGACGCGCTGGCTGAGCCGTCTGTGCATGCGCTTCAGCGCAAGCGACAGGCTGAATCCAATTATCCAGCAGATATAGCTAGACGGCAGGCTGCGAAATCTCAAGCAAAGAAAGGCGAAGTAGGCTGCTGAAACACCGGAGGAAAGGGTGGTCGATTATCAAGTTATAGAGAAGCTTACGAAGCGCGGAAGCGTGCATTAATGAAACCACTTTGTTCATAGCCTTTGCAAAACCAAGCCAAACAGACCTTTCACTCTTGATAACTAGGTTTACAAGAGTTAAACCTCAGCCAAGTTTTGTTTGGAAGTCCAGTATTGTACGGGTTCTCATGCTATGCGCAATAAAGAGCACATAGATACATTATTAGGGGTAGACGGTAGACAGCCGTCGACCTTGCGTGTGTTTTGGGTTTGTGTCTATTGCGGTGCTTTATATCGCAGCGCTTAGGCGCCCGTTACTGCGTTGAACGTCGGCGTGCCGCGGCGTCCCTCGTAACCGAGCGAACGCACACAGCGACAGATGAAAGAGCGAACGCGGAGCGCAGCGGAGGATCAAAGATGCGGCAGCGAAGAGAGCGCGAGGATGAAAGCGGAGGAGGAGGCTACAGTGAACGCATGAGGCGGAAAGCGGAGGAGGAGGGTATGGCGAAAGCGAGAGAAGAAAAGGGTAGCGCCGGGCAACACGGGCTCTGCGGAAAGGACCGTTACGAGATCGCGCCGGAGTAGCGTGCTGTCGTCTGTTCGCCGATGGTATGCTGCGCCCGCATCCACCGATACCATATACGGAAACAAAGCGCTGCAACAGCAGAGGTCTGTCTGCGGCGGCTGCTGTGAATCGCGCCCACGCCTCACCCACGCGCTGCCTCTCGCGATCTACCGATTAGCGAGGCAGTAGAGCCACATTTCGCTCAGTTTGCAATGTGCCGCACGAGACAGATTGTACGCACCAGCCAATATATGGCGAAACGAAAATACGTATAGAGCTGCGCTCAAATTTCGCATTAGGGAGCATCGCAATCTTCGGTAAATTTGTTTGCTGCTTCTATTGTACGTAATTTTCGTGTTCATGCAGCTAGGACAGGCATAAAATATTTACCAAACGAAAACTTGAAAAGAATACGACGAGCGCACGTGCGACCGCCCTGCTGCAATATTCGCAGGCACTGCTTCCTGGCGGAGAAAGCCTGAACTAGCAACATAGAAAAATAAGCACATTACCAAGCGAATAATCAGCGCGTTATTAAAAGGATACCATCCTGAGGGTCTCGGAGGCAGGGTAGAACACGGTAGGTTACCTAACGGCTATAGCACCGCCTCATACAGGGTGAAGTTTACGAGTTGTAGCCGGGGAGTTCACAAGCCGTATCCACTTGGAACGAATACTCAGAGCTACACCAGTCTCACGTTGATAATTTTCAAAGGGCACGACGAAATGCATTGGCGCTTACTTACTTTTGCACTTACTTTTGTGCTTCAATGCAAAAAATGACGTTTTCATAAAAGTGTACTTGGAACAGCAGTGCATTTCTGTCGCAAGTTTGACGGCGCATTTCTCTAAACCGGTGCCATCCTCATAATTCCTTCGAAGTCAATATGCCCTGCAAGCTCACCAGCTAAAGTTCCTAGACTGAAATATGTGCCCTAAAGTAATAATTTCAAAAATCACTTAACGTAATTATGTTAACTATTCAATTAAGGAATTTGATTTCTCGTACAAGTAATGGCCGCCTCATCGAGTAATTTAACTCAAGGGCTCGAATTCTGCTCTCTGCAACAGGCAATCTTTTTTTAATTTAGCGCAGATACGAAAAACAATAAACATCCTATATATGAGTATATATTGATACCCTTGGCGCCTATAGTTCATCCAGCCGACAAGAAAGCGAGACGCATCGTGCACTACACCTGCATTAATTTGTAACAGTGTTGCGTTAGAGGGTTTCACCATGTCTATACTAATGCCTCGCTAGCTGCGTCTTGTTACCCTGCAACATTCAAGCGACGTTTAGGCACACGTGTGGAACCAGTGCTAAGCGGTGTCGGGCGACGCTCATTTTGTTATCTTTCAGCGCTCGCTTTTAATTATCCACATCGCCCAGCACACGCTTTACGGATTTCCGCGTGGAAAGCAGTATGCGTAGCCCTCTTATTCGGGAATGGTCGTCGAATACTTTCTCCTGTCTCTTTTCTGTCACTGCACAGTTGCCGCCTTATTGTTTCCTGTCTCGACCCCGCTTCCACCGCCAACCATCCTCGCGGAAAATGAACCGGTGCATGATTCAGTGCGGCCATTACGCAGTTGCCGTCATTTCTTGCTGTCTCGCTTCTTTCAAGAGAAGACGTTAGCGACTTGACATCTTTGTCTTAGATTCCCGCTCTTCTCTCTTTGATTTTTTTCTTTCTTTCTTTCTTTCTTCTTTCTTTCTTTCTTTACGACTTCTCCTAAACTTCCGGAAGGAACATTGTCTTACCGGGCGCAACCGCCGTGTCTTAGAATAATGGAAGGATTAAACATGATTGAGGCGGGGGAGTCTTTGGGGTGAGCCCGAAATTACTACGCGAGGGAATACGACGCCGTGCGGAAATGAAACGGCGCTTCATTTCGTGACCTGAAAATGAATCTGCGCGGCGAGCGCTTGTTCGGCTTCCTCTCGTGGGGACGTTCGCCTTTCTTAGGGGGCTTTCTTGTAGCACGAGTTTCTTCATCTCTAGCAAAAGTTTTTTTTTTTTATTTACTTACTAATCCGGGAAATTACACGTCCTTACTGACTTTGAAGGGACACTGAACTCTTCTTATATTTGATGTGTCTGATTTCAGGAGTACTAATCTATTTTTTTTATTATTTTAGGTGCACTTTAACGATGACAGCAGGCAGGCAGGCAAAGAACTTTATTATTATCCGGAGGCGGCGCTCGACCCCCGTTAGGGGGTGACACGGGTGGGCCACTCCCACGACGGGACGGGAAGGTTAAACTCCACGGCCATGTCGCGGGCCCTCTGGATGGCCCTAAGCTGGTCTCTTTTGTCTTGGCTAGTGAGAAGATAGTTCCAGTCCGCCTCCGTAGAGGGAGACTCGCTGCTCTCGCGCAACGTAGGGCATTGCCACAGCATGTGTTGTAAGGTACATTTGGGGTGGCCACAGCGCGGGACGTTCGTGTTTGCGCGAATATTATTGTCTTTGTTGCACAATGGACATGAACCATTATTTAACGCGACTGCACATATACGACGCTTCTTCTGGTTAGCTTAATTTCTTGTTTACATTTACGTTTTCGGTTTTTGTTTTGTTCTCGTAGGATTAGCATGCTTATGTGTTTGTGGCGTGTGTGTGCGTCTTATTATATACAAAGCACCATGGCTTCAATTTATTAACTGTGTTCATATAGGTATAGGGTTAACGGTGTCTTGGCTTATTTATTGACAGCTAGTGCCCGATATTCCAATCACCCTAACATGGTAGAAAGTGATTATCTTCGGGCAAATATTTAGGGCGTATAAAACCAGTCCTGGGGAAATCTGCAAGGTAAATAACATTCCACGAAAGAAAATGAAATCTAGGGCAGTGGGCAAAACTTTAAGACTACATTCTGGGGTTTTACATGCCAAAACTGCAATTTCACTATGAGGCACGCCGAAGTGGGGGGCTGGTTTAAATTGTACAACCTGGAGTTCTTTAATGTGCACCTAAATCTATGTGCACGAGCGTATTTGCATTTCACTCCCATCGAAACGCGGCCTCCGTAGGCGGGAATCGAACCTGCGACCTCGTGCTTAGCAGCGCAACGCGAGCCACTAAGCCACGACGGCCGGTGAGGGCTGTGGCAAATAAATAAAAATGGAGCAGTCCCCAGCATTTCAATTCGTTAAGTGCAACCGCATGCATTGTCTCACGGTGCACTTCACCATCTTCTCGACGACAACTTCTTCCTCGCAATCTTTGATTCGCAAATACATTGCACCCGAAGACCTGCCCATTCGTTCCATTGTGGCATACAAACAATTATCTGCGGAGGCCCCTGCCTGCCGGCGGTCATTGGCCGCGGTCGGTTTCCCGACGAGCCCGAACGTTTCAGCGTGTCAGGACTGAGGTATAATAACCGCGGTGGAAAGCAAGCGACTTGAACCAACAACGCGATGTACTGATCACGGAAAGGCGCGCTTGACGTGCGAACTTTCAACTCTTCAAATGCTCGAGCACGCACAGTTCCAGCATTTAGAGCGGCCTGCCGGTTACCGCGGCGGCAACTCCGAGCAGTTCTCGCACGAGTGCAAGCACGAATGCTGGCACGCGCGCGTTCTGTTGCAGACGAGAGCGAGTCAGCCGCATTTCATCTAAGTGCCAGCAGCGGAGGACCCTCCCCTTCCTCCATCACTGCGCGCGTTGTGTGTTCGCAGCCGCTGATGCATTAGCGCGCGTGCTCCTCTGGTGGCTGGTGGACCTGCGCAATTAGGAGCAACCGGCAACGTGTTACACAGGCGTTAGAGAGCTAGAACAGTCGGCGCCGTGACATCTGCCCAAGGTGAGGGCTGAACCGTCAGCGGCTGCTGGCGTCCAGTGACGCTCAGCGCCACCGCGTTCATTAGGTTAATTATAGTCCGGGCAGATAGACGGTAGCGCGCGCGCGCGCCATTCAAAGGGCGCTTAGGGGGGAGAAAGCGGTTCGTGGCGATTGTTACCGCCGCTGAACCGTTCGTCCCGTGCACATTTCTGAAGCGACTTTTCCAGCACGCAGGCGGGCGGTACGTCCAGAGGGTCAGCCTGCCCTCTCAGCAGTCGTTCGTCACGTGGGCAGGCAGCTGTTCTCTCTCGGTTTGTTAACACACGGTAACGAATGTGAAAGGGCGCGCCCATGCAGCGTTCCTTCCGGTCTGCAACACGCTCTATACTGAAATAGTTTGAGCATGTCTGTAATACACACACACGTTCAAGGGCTCTGCATATGAACGCTCCTAGCTGTGCCGCAAGCGCCGACAGCGCCGCCTGGCATCTGTCAACTTTTCGCGTTGGTTTGCCGTCACCGCAGTGCGCTGCATTTTCGTTCTAGTTAGGATCGTCTAGAACTGCCAGAAGAAGGGCTTTATAGGACTGTTAACTGGAACGCCAATGTGTTTATAGTATAGCGCTTTCCAATGACTGGTACACCACGAAAGTAGTGCTATAGTCTTCGAGTTTCTGCTAAGCGGACATGATTTCATCACTGCACGGCTTCAGTTTGACACTTGGAACATCTGTCCTACAGTGAATATTCAGAAAGTTAGTTCGCGAATTGTTAATCAGCCACATGGCCATTGCGATTTATCATACAGGTAATATCCACCTCTTCCAAAATACACATTGATAAGGCGGAACAGGGAAATCTATAGGGTTAGTAACGAGGAAATTACCTATCGGCTCCGCCAAAATTAGGCACATTTTCCTTTCGACATTCGTGTTGTCTTAAAATGTTCAGTCCGACCAAGTGAACTCGCAAACTATGGTTGTGCACACAAAATTGTCATTGGTTGCATTCTATTACAGCAAGATCGCCTGTGCCTTACGTCCTCGCACGAGGAGAAAAATGACTTCCTTTGCATAACTTATTTTTACCTGTCCATCTCGTAAATCTCCTCGCCGTACGTTACAGCCATAATTAGAGCTTTCCAATGACTCGGCCTATATTTCTAGGACCCGAAAATTCGTCGTTGGTTTCTGTCGCAATTTCTCCAGCCATCAATCGTAATAAAATGCTCCCCTCGCTCGCGGTCCAGCGTCTGCGTACTGCGAGTGCAAAATGACATCTTGCAGGCTTGCCAAGGCAGCAGGAGCGGGCGCTGTGTTTCTACTCTCGAGTAGAAACACTGCGAGTGTGCTCGCCGATCAAGTTAAACTGCTTTCAACCTATCTGGCTTTTAAAAGTCGCCGCGCGTTCCTCTTCTATCGTCGTCCACACTCCCAGATTGAATTTTTTTGTTCTGTTCTCCCCAGGCCAGGCCGAACTAAAATAAAGCTACGAAAAATTGAACATGCTCGTAGGAAAGCTACCGGGTTATCTCTGCTCCAACGAAAACGAATCACATTACACGAATGGATCGATGTCGAAACAGGACTCTGCGTGTAACTTGGTTTTGAGAAGGCGAGACACGATCGCCTTCGAGGAAAGAAGGATTGAAGAAACGAAGCAGCAACACATCGTGCAAGCGAAGCAATATAAGTAAAGGGAACACTTCGTATAGCTTGGAAAGGCAGCCTGCGATAACACTCTGCTGCGGAAAAGCCCAAAACGTGTGGCGCCATGTATACCACCTTGTATTGCCCGTAATGGGAGTCTAATGATGACCCGTTCGTCTGACCTCCAAGTGCCTGCACGGGCTGGCAATAAAATCCGTCAATTCGTCTCTCTTCATCCTTGCCCTCTTTCCAGCCCCTATTTGCCCAACCTCAGTGCAGGGTAGCAAACCGGGAAATCGCATCTCCTTAACCCCATTGCCTTTCCTCTCTATTTCTTGCTCTCCCCTGTCTGGCATTCAAGCGTCTCAGAGCGGAACGGTTGGTCATGTGAGACAGTGATCATAAGAACCGAGAAAGACGCCTAGCAGGAAACTGCGGCCAGCACTTCAAAGCTCACGTCCACGGAAAAGTTTACAGAGGCTCATATGCGGACCTGCTTCTGACCACTGCGGCAGCGAGGAAATTCGCGAACGTGTTTTTTTGCCGTGGTCCTCGATACAGCACGAACAGGCGACTGTAATGGCTCGTCTTGATGACCGACCGCTTTCGGAGCAGAAAATCCTGGAACGCCGGCCTACAAAGTCGTCAAATCGCAAGACGGTCAAGGCACTATTGGCCTTCGGTGTCATTCTGGTCTCTGCATTCACCTCGAATATGCCTTACCATTCCAGGCGTCAAGAAGAAGGCACAAATGCCGTCAACAGCATTGAAGCAGGCACCATTATTGCTACTACATGAGGTCCAAAGTGACCGCTTACATGTTTACACCGATGGGTCGGTCATGCACTCCAGTTCAGCAGCTGCAGTATTTGTCCCAGCAATATCTACACTCATAAAATTCCGGACATCGCACTTGACATCGACGACGGCTGTCGAACTTACAGCTCTGTGTGTAGCAATGAAATTTATCGATCAGGAACCACTCCAGAAATGGTCTATCTTCTACGATTCCAAGGCCGCCCTCCAGAGTTTACTCCCTGCACTACGCCGTGGACCCCACGAACAACTTGTCGCGGACATACGCGAAATTTACCATCTGGCAGTTGACAAAGGACATGCCATCGTCTTTCAATGGCTGCCAAGTCACTGTGGTATCTTTGGAAACGAGCAAGCAGACGCAGCCGCTCGATCTTCACATACCAGTGCCGATTGCGTCGCTATCCATATATGTCCAGAACAGACGCAGCAGGAAAGCTCCGTGCACTTGCTCACGAGCTTACTTTAGCCCACTGGAATTCAACGGACTTTAAAAACCAGCGCCTCTGTTCCCGGGATCCTAATCTGAAGCTCCGCCTTCTACATGGCTTACCACGATGGGAGGTAACTCTCATTTGTCGCCTATGGCTTGGAGTAGCTTTTACCAACGCGTACTCCTACCTTATCGGAATCGCCGCAAGTCCAGATTGTGAAACTTGAGGGTGCAAAGAGACGATAGCACATCTTCTGTGTGACTGTCGTCGTTTTAGTGCACAAAGGAAAGTCCTTAGCACCAGCGCTGGACAAGATAGACAGCCGTCCCCTTACGGACGCCAGAATTCTTGGGTCCTCGGTCCCAGCCGACGTCGGAACGAACTGCTTTAAAAGCGCTCGTACGCTTTTTAAAAGAAACAGGACTTAGTGAAAAACTATAGAATGTGCGGACTGATGCGTTTCTTTTTCTTATCTTTTTAATCTTCTCTTGTTTTCTAATCTTTTCTGCCCTTACCCCATCGACAGAGTAGCCTGCCGAGTAGCCAACCGGACACTTAACCTGGTGAACTCCTCTGCCTTTCACCTCTTATTTTCCTTCCTTCCTTTCTTCCTTGAATTTCGGGTGGCCTATTAGAGAGACTATTCTCTCATACATTCCACAACCCCTTTATTTTTTTACGCGTTTCGCTATTCTTTCTGTCCTACGTTATCATCTTACCGTTCCCCCAGTGCAGGGCAGCAAACCAGAACTTCTACCGATTAACATTCCTGTCTTTCCCACCATATTTCTCGCTCTCGATCATTTTATAATTAAGTGGTCGCTGTCTTACATGGCAGCCAACGCAGTGTCATCATCCTTGTCGTGTCGTCGTCGCCGTCCCGTTAAGTGATTTGTTTAAGTATTTGTCTCTTGTGCGTGTTGTGACGGAACCTAAGCGTTACGGACTGACGGACACAATTTGCCCGTTTCGCAGCGTTATAATAAAACGCTTTCAAGAACAACTAAGCGCATAATACCGTTCGTCGCAAAATAACTTGCTCATCCATCCCTCCAACCTCTTCCACGTTGGGCAGCAGCGAGACAACGTTTTCGCCCGTGGTGGAAGCAATGAGACTCAGAGAAGGACCTCATGAAAGTGACACTGCGTCTAATCATCTGAGAACCTAATCGACGACAGAGCGCAACCGCGACCATATCAGCAGATATACCCAAGAGGCTCAAACCGGAGATGAATGAGAGAAGAAGAAAAGTAGAGCGAAAGATGAGTGTGTCAAATCTAATAATGTTTAGCCTCGCCAATAACTATATAGAACTTGTTCAGAAGCCTTAGCTCTTTGAAACAGAAACAAAAAAAGAACTACAACGCACCAGGTGATAGCATATGTGCCATGTCACTTCTATTGAAGGCGCTCTAAGCATAAGTAAGCATCTCGCACAATATCGTGGTGTTTGTCAACGTAGAAACGACAAGCTGTCAGACTGCTCCTGTCTTCTCTCTCTCTCTCTGATACATTTTTGTTTTCGATCACTTTTCACATGGTGTGGATCGTAGCCCTTCATGCATATACATACCTCGCGGCGTGTTTTGCTATTCTTCGCCGGACATGCGAATACTTGTCGGCACACGGGCCATATTAAAAAGGGCGGCCATTCCCCACTTCGTTTATTTCCTACGAATACAAGTGCGCCTCTCTTGCCGCTACGAGTGCGGATTCCACTTAGCCCTTATCTAAACACTAGACGCGGAGCCACAGTGTGGAGGGGGGGGGGGGGGGGGGGCGACGTCGTCCCATCGTCGGCACTGGAGAGCTGCGACACGGCACGTTTTTACGATAAGCGTATTCAGAAGTCGAAGATGGTGTGGTCACGTAGCGACGCGATCATGGCCTGACGGCACGCATACACAGCAGCGCAGCGCCACCGCCGAGCCCCCTCACTGGAGAGGACAACCCCTCATCTAAATGGAGGGGACAACCTGTCAGTACAGACAGCGCAATAGTGCTACACGTCTTGAAAACAGCCCAAATAGTGCAACGGACAAGGAAATGAAGGCACGGCGTCGTTCGTTTGCGAGAAATGCGCACGCATGACGACCGGCGCTCGCCTCTGGTGCGCAAACGACGAGGGGTGAGATCTACACTAAGGAATACTGAAGCTCCGTTCTTTCACATATTCATTAACTTATAACTGCAGGTTCTCGCGCTCCCGCAAGTTTCCCGCATCGAGTCAATACTGGGCGCCACTGTGTAACTGAAGATAATCAACTTTACGCCAGAAAAGGCGATTAAGCCAGTAAATGTTCGTGGATCGCTGAGAGTATCACACTGCAAAGTGACATGTGCGCAAACAGCATTACTTTTCATGCTTGGAGCTGATTATCGTTACCACTCGCCCTCCTTGACTTTATTTATTGCGTAAAAGAAAAAAAGAGGGGGGGGGGGTGTATGGGGAGAGAGCGACAGTTTCTACAGCACTCAGCATCGTCTGCGTTGATGAGCAATTTGAAGAGCGGAAGATTGACTGAAAGGGTTGCCTATACCTATATATATATTCACACAGAAGCGACATAAAAAAATGAAGATGTTTTGTTGTTGCAGAACCCTAAAGGCTAGATATAGTCGCGCAAGGCATTAAACGCAATATGAAATCAGGTGAAAGCGCGTGCAACGGGGACCGTATCAAAGCCATGTCCACTGCCAATGATGACAGGAACGCGTCGTGAAGAACCGCGTTACTAACAAGTAATATCTCTGGCCATCGGCTCTCTACCTCATTTTTTTTCTTTTGTTCTTTATCTCTCTCTCTCTCTCTTTTCTCTCTTTTTCTTGGCGTGTTCTTTCTCTACCTGAAGATATAAAAAGACTGTTGCAAAAATGCCTTGTATCCCCTGAAAAAGTCGGAAAAAGCCTTGTATCCCTTGAAAAAGACACTGCTGGGTGAATAAACCTAAGACAACCGCGAAGTTGTGCTTCTCATTTGTGTACATACGCTGGGTCCATTGAAAAATCCAGTTACCACATATATATATATATATATATATATATATATATATATATATAATTGATGATGCCGGTCACAAACGTCACGATGAAACCTTACTTTTTCTTTTTCTCTCAGCTTAATATACGCTCGTTCCGCAGTGATGAACTACAAACTGCACTTACTAACGCAGCGAGAACAACTTTTATAGTCAGCCGCGTTTCTGACATAACCACTCACGTCGTTTTAAGAAGGTGCGTGCTCTCTCACATGCAGGTCCGTTCCCACCGGGTGTATTCGGAATTCCAGTGTGACATATTCGAAATCCTTCGCTTGAAACGCGGGCTTCCAGTTCGGGCAGTCCAATTTCGGCTCTCGTTAATAATCTGTCTGCAGGGACGCACGTAGAGTGGCGGGCCCGGATAAAGCAGCAGGCTGGAGAAGCTTCGTAAAAGGTACTCATTCAGCCAGAGGTCAAAATGCGACAGCGCTAAGCTGACGGTCGCAACACGCGAGGGACCCAAGTTGTGTATCATCCTTCCAGTCGGCAAATACGGCTTGCGAAAACGCACCGTCCGCGCGTTTGAATGAACATTTCTGACGCCACGGTCGTGTTTAGGTGGATATACTTTCCCTGACTCGCAATCACGTGGGTCCGTTTGCCGCGACGATATTAACGACTATGTGCACCGCCGTCTTTCGTTTACGGCTCTGATGAGGCTAGCATCGTGAATGAGAAATGGTCGTTTCTGGACTGCCATTCATCGAAGTTTGGATTGTTCGCCTGTATATATATATATATATATATATATATATATATATATATATATATTGTCGTGTGCAGGATGTTTGGTGTGCTTCTGTGCGGGTGTTCCTTCCAGTCGCGCCTCTGTGAGCGTCGACTGCGACGTGATTCTACACCGAGCACAGCAGCTCGTTTCAATAAAGCCAGGGGTAATTCAAAAATATGTCACTAAGCTAACAAATAAACGAAGACGAACGACATTTATATGAATGGTTAACTGGGCGATCACGTCGAAAGATTCCAAACCCTTTATTCGTCCTACTTCCTTACACTCTTGATGGTCTCGGGGTCTTTGAGAGAATAAAGTAATGACAAAATAGACCAAAATAAACTAAACATGCTGTAAAAAAGGAACAAAAATGATCAGCAGTAGAGTCCGCGAAGTCACACTAATGTGCGAGGGCAAATAACTTTTTTTTATTCAATAACAGTTGATAAAGTTCAAACGCATGCACGCTGTCATTGGTGGTTCTAAGCCAGTTTACACGAAAGAACAAATCATCATATTACAAACTGTCCTGCTTGAAACATAAGCCTGCCCCCTCTCCATTTCTTCCCCCTCTCTCTCTATCTTTCTTTCCATCAGCAGTGCCAAGATGATCAAAGAGGCGACAGTAAGCCGCCGTAATGTTAAAATGTTTTCAACCATATGCCAGTTCTATTAAAAGGAGAGAGAAAGAGAGACGTACGCCATATAGCCTAACGCAGATTATATGGAAAAAGAAAGATGCAGCTTTCGCACTTAAGCTAAAGCACCACAAGGCATCAGCCTATATAATGATGCGCAGTTATTTTCAGCCCGCAAAAAGCCTGAGAGAATGAGACGGGAAAAGCACTCTGGTAATTCACGGACTAATCAGAAAAAAAAAGACATTCAGGGGCAGAAGGCTCCCATCCTATCGCCCCTTTTGTTAAATATTGCAACCATGCAAGGGCAAATCATCGCACCGTATTTCGTCGGCATAGCCAAATGCGAGCCCCGACAGCTCAGTTTCTTTTTGTCAGTTTTTCATTGAGGCGCAACTTGTCAAACGAGCAAGGTGATAGCAGTGCGTGTGTTTCGATAGCTTGTCTTCCAAACTGCCCGCTTTCATCGAATCTCACATTTCAAATGCCACGGCCGACAAACAACTGTCCTCTTTATTGCCCGCAGGCGTCCTTCAGCAGGAATCCATCTTCTAACTTCTTGTTTTTCTTGCGTTTAAAGTGAGGCGCACATGCCGACCGGCCTTATTTATCTCCCACGATACGGGCCGCGTTTTACGACCGACCGCTGTCGTTGGTGTTGTCCAGCGGTTTTTTGATTAAATAGATGATTAGGCATGATAGAAAACAAGTGTGTATGCGGAGGCAGCTACAAGATAATTTTCCTGTAGACGGTAATGGAAACCGATGTCATTTTTTATATTTGATATTTTTTCTCGATGATTATCTGAACGGCCATTAAGGAGTCTCATAAAACCAGCTTATAGATATGTATATAAACCTTTCAAAGCTGTATCTTCATTTCTATTTAGTGCAGAGTGCAGTGGACATAAATATAGGTTGACGACGACGACGACGACGACGACGACGACGATGATGATGATGATGATGATAAGCATTGAAAAATGTGGGCCCAACCTCCTCTTTTTTTTTTTTTTTTCTCGCTCAAAACCACGACTCTGAAGACAAGTCTAATGCCCCAGATTTCACGTAATTGTCGCACATCTCGGAGTCCTTTCTGCGCAGACATATGGTGCGGTATGACTTACCGGGCAGTCCACTGTTCAAGAGAACACTAAAAACTTCATACATTAAAGAAATTAAATGTTAGGGCTCAAGCTCGCGGAGTTGGTTAGTTCCAGAGCACTGTGCTTACCACAACTCCTGTGTTCAACAAAACCTCGTTGGCTCAACACGGCGCCGACGCCAATATCTCTCTCTGAAAACAAAGGCCTGCGCTACTCGTGCCTCGATGATCCCGCACAGACTGCACCGCGTCATATATACATAGTGCCCGTACTTGCATACATATATAACTTGTCGATAGAACTAGGTGAATTCCCAGATGCAATGAAACGATCAAGAGTGTCTGTTGTATATAAAGGCGGAGACAAAAACGTGCCTAAAAATTACCGACCTATATCTATAATACCTATCTTTGCTAAAGCATTTGAAAAAATCCTGCATTATCGGCTTAATAACTTTTTTCAGAGGATACATCTTCTGTCAGAATCACAACATGGTTTTCGTAAGGGACGGTCAACCGAATCAGCATTATTAGAATTGAAAGAACGTGTACTAATAAAATTAAAAAAAACTGATAACTCTAGCCTTATTCATTGATTTCAGCAAGGCATTTGATTCACTTGACCATAAAATTTTAGCACATAAGTTATCAATCTGTGGAATACGTGGTAAACCTTTATCTTTAATTCGATCTTACCTTACAAACAGAAGCCAGTATGTATGTATCGGCCACGCACAAATCATCTTTACTAACAATAACGACAGGCGTACCGCAAGGAAGCGTATATTGGGACCGCTTCTGTTTAATGTTCACATAAATAGCATAATTAACATTGATTTGACAGCAAAGTTCATTATATATGCGGATGATTGCACCGTGCTTCTTTCTGGTCCTGATGCGACCAAACTGGCTGTTGACTGTAACAATGTACTTGACAAAACTGTTCGCTGGTCTTCCTCAAACTCGCTTAAAATTAATCCATCAAAAACAAAAGTTATGATTTTTCGAGCCAGAAACGAGGCTATTAGGCTGGAACACGTCATTAGATGTGGTAATGATGACATTGAAATATTTGAGGAACACACTATTCTCGGCATTACACTATCTTCAAATCTTTCATAGGATTCACCCATTTTAAACCTTTGTAAAAATCTTGCGTCTGTCAGTGGTGCGATGTCACGTTGTCGTGCGCTTCCTTTAAATATTAAAATTAAAATGTATTATGCATTGTTTGTTTCTCGAATCAATTATTGTAGTTTGGTCTGGCTAACAACAACTAAAACGAACATACAAAAAGTTGTAATATTGCAAAAAAAAAGTTATAAGACAGATCGCCAACCTTGAATATTGTGAATCTACTCAGAGCGTTTTTCAAATCTTCAACATAATTCGCATAAAAAAACATGTATGACCATCGTGTTCTGGCGTCTTCTTATCATTCAAATAAAATATTTAGACGGTTCTTAGAAACAACGGCGAGCTTAACTGTACACAGACCTGTGTTAAATACACGCAGCACAGACACGTGGTTTCTGCCACGTTTTCGAACAGATTACAAACTTCAAATGCTACAATACAATCTTTCTTTACTGCTGAACAAATACAAAGAAACGAAATGTCGAAATCTCAGTTGCGAGCATTTTTTGTAAAAGTCGTTGTAATAAATGTCTTGTATAAATTTTTTAATGAAATACTCATATTTCCATCTGTTTTCTTGTGTATTGATGACACACTCTTTATATTTTGATCCTATACTATTTTTATTTGCTGGTTTTGTTTATCGACATATACGTATGCTTACATGTCCACTTCTTTATTGATAAGCATCTTGTTTTTGCCGTTTCGTTGTATTTGCCTTGTAACGGCTACCTGGGCCTCTGTCAAGCTGTCTACACAGCTTTTAGCCTAGGTAGCCATCCAGTACTGTCTGGTGAATGAATGAATGAATGAATGAATGAATGAATGAATGAATGAATGAATGAATGAATCTGCCAACGCTGTGCTGCTCAGAAACAGTGGTAACCGCGGTCACGACGAGGCGGTAATCAGCGCTCGGCTCCGGCCTCTGACCCGCCTCCTCTATTTCGTCCAGCGGCAATTTCCGGCATCGAAACACTCTCTCGGTCGTTCGCCGCCACCTCCTCGCTCGAGATTTGCGGTCTCGGGTTCCGCTTACGCGTCCAATCAGGCGCGGATCTTCCAGGTTGTTACTCCGTGGTTAAGTTCTTCTCGCATCCTTCTTAGCTCACGAGAACCTCTAACAGAGTGGCCATTGCAGCCTGTTACGTGGATACTCACGCACGGAGCATCAGCAGAAACGTGTAGCGCGATGCTGCGTTCTGCGGCGTTTAGCGTTTTCCTGCAACCGCAATATATCCATACGACCGCTAACTTCTTGCTCGATTCCCATTTTTGCTGCTCTCATTGGACTCATACTTTGCAGCTGCAATTACATAATTTGTGGTAGCAGCCATGAAGGACAGTCACTAGATTAAGATGCCCCGGTGTGCGTGCGTGCGTGTGTGCGTGTGCGTGTGTGTGTGTGCGCGCGCGCGTGCGTGCGTGCGTGCGTGCGTGCGTGCGTGCTCTTTTTCCACCTGTGACATTATAAATGTAGATACTCATAATGGTGGTGTGATGTGGTTTTCCAGCAACAATTTATTTCCACGGTACTGCTTCCCCTAATTAAAGGGAATTTCCGCTGAACTATTACGTCATACTGCTTCCCCTGTTACACACGCCGTAATTCATAAAGCGTGATTACTTCCGGGTTTTGCGAAACAGACATTTTTTTCTGCAGGTATTTTTACGCGTGTGGGCAAACACGTTTCGTGCCCTGTCAAACGAAATTCATTATTATTATTATTATTATTATTATTATTATTATTATTATTATTATTATTATTATTATTATTATTATTATTATTATTATTATTATTATTATTATTATTATTATTATTATTATTATTAAAATTCACACTGTTGATGACTGTCGCGCCCTGCAGTCTGACCTGTTTTCTTTTTCTAAATGGTGCAAGGATAATAACCTTACCTTGAATGCTGCTAAGACCAAAGTCATGACTTTCACACGCAAAACAGCAAGTATTTCTTTTTCTTATTCTGTAGATTCTGTGCCGTTGTGTAAGGTCTGCGAGATCAATAATCTTGGTGTACTTTTTGATGCAACCTTGCACTTTTCGGCTCACACTAAACGTGTTGCAATGCGGGGTATGCGCTCTCTTGGTTCTGTATGCAGACTATCGAGGGAATTCAAGTCTCCTACACCGTTCCGCAAATTATACACAACCATCTGTCTTCCTCAACTCGAATATGCGTCGGTCGTCTGGAATGGCTCATCTAGATCCAACAGTGACATTATAGATCGTGTCCAGAAAAAGTTTCTAAGCATATATAATCACCGCTTTGCAAACCTGGACATTGCACCCTGTACTAGCACTGTTGGATTGTTGTCATTGCCCTCACTTCGCGACCGACGTAATCGCGCTGACCTTCTGTTTCTCTTTAAACTCCTTCATGGTAACCTCACATGTCCCGAACTTCTCAGCTGTGTCATGTTCCGTATCCCACGCAAGATCACCAGAGAACATAGACCTTTCCATGTTCCTGCCTGTCATCATGAACACTCAACTGTTCACAGAATACAGAATCTTTATAACACTTACTTTCGTGAACTTGATATCTTTCATAACTCCTTGTCATCGTTCCTTTCCGAGCTTTGCCTTGTGTTATAATTTCATGTATTGTTCAAGTGCCCTTCTCCTCCTTTTTCTTTTGTATTTACTTTGCGCTTTGTTGTCGATACTCTCTTCTTTTCACAATTTTTATTTTTATTCATTTATTGTTTAATGATTTTTCCCTGAGTGTTTTGTTTTTGGTTTGTAATGTATGCGTGCGCCAGCACTCAGACCTTAGGGTTGTTCCTGGGCACGTTAAATAAGCATGATTGATTGATTATTATTATTATTATTATTATTATTATTATTATTATTATTATTATTATTATTATTATTATTATTATTATTATTATTATTATTATTATTATTATTATTATTATTATTATTATTATTATTATATGAAGAGCACGCGTGTTTGCGGAGACTCTCTGCACTACGCCAGGTTACAAGCGTACTGAGCAGTTTTTTTTTTTTAGACCTCGAAAAAACTACAAAAGGGAGCTTTATATAGGAACGCACCCCAATCCACCAGACCACTCGTTTTCTATACAATCGTTGTTGCTATTTCCGAAAAGCGTACGAAGACAATCGAAAACTAATCGCAGGAATTTCACTCCACAATGACCGGGCATGGACGGCCACATAAACGCAAACATGTAAATGCAATCGTGCAAGCGCGCGCACGTGCATGCACCCGCATGAACCTAAACGCACGAACCAACTGGGCAGCAAAGCATATGAATTGTAGGAAAACAATAATGAAATTTGTGATCTAACTTCTGTATTTCTAAGGCTTCTTTTTTAGTTATATTTACCGGTAGGATAA